>NW_023994301.1:0-245000 GCF_015586225.1 Lucilia sericata
TCCTATCCAAAACTCATGTCCAACCGGAATCAATGATCGATGACACGGGCAGGAGGCTTGAGGATATGGAGCAGACAATGAAACTCCTAATGGATTCTCATTTCCCACCCGGTATATCGAATAACATAGATGAACCGATATTGGAGGAAGGGGAGGGTAACACGGAAATAGTTATTACAACTGACATGGTTAAAGGGGCAATCAAGAGCTTTGCTCCCTATAAAGCTGCAGGGCCGGATGGAATTTTCCCGGCACTTTTGCAGATGGAGGCGGGACTGGTTTCCGTACATCTGTCACAGATATTCACTGCATGCTTAAAATTGGCATATACCCCAGTTAAATGGCAAGATGCAAGGGTAATATTTATACCCAAACCAGGGAAACCTAGCTATGTGACACCTAAGTCCTATCGACCGATAAGTCTTACGTCCTTCCTACTTAAAACCTTGGAACGGATAGTCGATAGCATGGTTAAAAGCAGCATACCATACAAAAACCTTAAATATAAGCAGCATGCTTATGTAAAGGGATGATCGGTGGAAACCGCTTTAAACGAAGTTGTCCACTACATAGGTGATAGCAAACTGTATACACTGGCGGTATGCATTGACATCGAAGGCGCTTTCAATAACGTGCACACTGATACCCTTATCCAATCCCTAGACCAGTTTTATGTTGACCGGGTGCTCCGTAACTGGATCAACTACATGCTAAGGAACAGATGGATAAGCTGCGAGATGTACGATATAACTATCAGGAAAAAGGTATTTCGCGGTATACCACAGGGTGGCATTCTGTCACCTTTACTCTGGGTTACCACGATTAATAGCCTCCTAAGGACCCTAACCGAGAAAGGACTTAGACCTGTCTGCTATGCAGACGATGTCGTAATACTTTTAAAGGGAAAGGATCCAAATTACTTGTGTAGAAAAGCTGACGAGGCTCTGAATACGGCCTTGAGCTGGGCTCAACCGAGAGGCCTCAATGTTAACCCGGCGAAGACGGAAATCTGTCTTTTCACAAGAAAGACAAAAATTTCTACATATACTGAACCTTGCTTCCTGGGCAAGAAGATACCGGTGACAGACAAAGTTAAGTACTTAGGTGTAATACTTGACCGGAAATTAAAATGGAGACACCACATAGAGGATAGAATCAACAAGGCACATCGGTGCTGGGCGATATGTAGGAGAACCATAGGCATGAAATGGGGTCTTAGTCCTACTATGACAAATTGGCTTTATATAAGTGTAGTTAGACCAATTCTAGCTTATGCTTCAATAATCTGGTGGACTGCTTTAGACAAAAAGTGTAATATCAAACTACTACAGGGAGTTCAGCGTACATGCTGCTTGGGTATAAGTGGTGCCATGTGTACTACTTCAACCAAGGCTCTGGAAACGTTGCTTGATATTCCACCCATTGAAACATATATAAGATATGAGGCGGCGCTTACAGCCGAACGGCTCTTTACTGTAGGCGAACTGGCCAAAAACGGTTATAGGACACGTCATCAATGTATACTGGACACATTGGAAGGTTATACACATTCATCGGACGTTCCTGATCGCATACCAGACACTGAATATGTCGGAAACTTTGAAACGCTAATCCCAGATAGAATGTCTTGGTCAAGCGGAACATTAGAGCAAATACCAGTAGGAATCCGTTGGTACACGGATGGCTCTAAATTAGGGGAAAAAGTGGACCACCGTTTACCTAATCATAACACAAGCTTCCAGGCAGAAGTACGAGCAATAACGGAATGTGTAAATTGGATTAGAATAAATATGGCGCCCACAGGGCTTAATATATTTACCGACAGCCAGAAGGCAATTTGTGCGATATCAGGTGATAGAATTAAATCTAAGACCGTATTGGATTGTAAGAAAGCTTTAACTGAATACTCTCCCAGAGGTAAGGTTCACATCATATGGGTACCAGGCCACTCGGGAGTAGTCGGCAACGAAAGGGCGAATGTAATAGCTTTAAAGGGAAGGGAGCTCGATGTAGTTAACCTGACAAACGCAAAACCATTCGACGCAACAAAAGCTGAATTAAAAATATGGATGAGAGAATCCCATAAGACCTCTTGGAATAATGAAACGGTGGGTAGAAACACAAAGATTCTATGGGGTGACCCTGATGAGAGCAAGACGAGAAATCTTCTCAAAATGAGCAAGTCTGAGGTTAGTATGATGGTACGTATTCTGAGTGGACACACAGGATTACGAGCACATCTATACAAAATTGGACGTGCGTATTCAGACGAATGTAGAGCATGTGGAGAGGACAGTGAAACTCTGAAGCACTTTCTTTGCCATTGTCAGGCATTCGTCGAAGTTAGATCCAAGTATCTTGTAAGTGATGTTATTCCGGAAATAACATACTTAACCAACACCGATTGGAACATTCTTAGGAATTACGTCTAGGAAACTGAGTTTCTGAACATGGAAAAATAATACATTCAGTGAACAATTTCTTTTTCTTGAATTGGAGCGCACAACAGGCCCGATAGTTCCCTAGGTGCATTTCTTCGGATTTGATGTAGTATACATCCTCCTATCAACCTTACCTAACTCTAATAGTTTCCCAGATAAGCGAACTTTTGTATTTAATTCATATGATTAAAATTATCTTCATATGAAAGGTGCCACGCCCACTATAGCCATTCCGCCCATTTTACCCAAAAATATTCGTATGGATGTCAAAGTTGTCAATACAAAATTTGAGGTCTCCAACTCTTGCAGTTTCTGAGACTTTTAATACTTTTAGCTCTAATAGTTTCTAAAATGTTCACTTTTATGTTAATTTTAAGATTCTACCTCTAATAGTTTCCCAGATAAGCGAATTTTTTATTTAATTCATATGGATGTACCACGGCCCCTATTGCTAGTCCGCCAATTTTTCTCCAAAATGTTCACATAGATGTTAAAGTGCTTCGTGCATAGATGTTAAAGTGCATCGTGCATATGGGAGTTATGTATATTCTCAGATATATTAATTTATGATTTTCTTTATATGGGAGGGGCCACGCCCACAATAGCTAGTTGTCCATACAAAATTTGAGGACTCTAGCTGTTGCAGTTTATGAGATACGTGATTTAAAATACTTATTATGTATGTGGGCGTGGCATTTTGAACACATGAAATTTTAAAATAGAAAGTAGACTATAGTTCCCCCAAAATGTTCACATAGACGTTAATGTGCTTCGTGCAAAATTTTAAAACACTACACTATCAAAGGACAGAATATTTTGTTCACAATAACAGAACTAAAAATAACTTAAAATAATTTATTCCTAATTTATTACTATGTACTATTTTTTGTTGTTCTTTTTTATAGTTTCTTTTTAGGCAGGTTTTGTTATGCTTTTCCTTTAGCAAATAAATACGTTTTCAAAATTGTTATTTCTTTTACTTGCAGTTTAGTTTTAGGAGCAAAATCTTCTCCTCTTCTTATCGGATGTAGTTAATATAAGTACAAGAATAACTTTAATAAAATATGTAGGCATAAGACTTACCTGGCTATTTGATATATTGCTCTTCCATCACCAGTTCTGAGAATAGCCAGCTGTACGAAAAAAAAATTTTTTTTTAATATTTTCTTTGAAACATCTACAACAACTTATTTTACTTGGATTCTCTTGAACAACACTTTCGTTTTATTTTGTATCTTATTGTTAATACACAAAAACTAGTTATTTATGCACTAGAATAATTCACTAGCACTTCACTTTTGGGTTTGATGGTTGTCTTTTCAGTTTAATTACTTGTCTTTTGATAATATTTCTCAGATTGTTTATGACTATTTATAAGATTAAAATTAGCTTTTTGTAAAATTAAAAATTTTCTTGAAATTAACTTAGCTTACACTTGCCCTTTTCTACACCTATATATACATACATATATGTATATATATATATATATATATATATGTATATATATATATATATATATATATATATATATATATATACAGCTTATTTACTGACAATATTTTGCTGGTATTATTTCCCGCCGAGACTTATTTATTTTTATACCCTACACCACTTTAGTGGGGAGGGTATATTGGATTTGTGCTGATGTTTGTAACATATAAAAATATTCGTCCTAGACCCACCTTAAAGTATATCAATCGGCTTAGAATCGTTTTCTGAATCGATTAAGCTATGTCCGTCCGTCCGTCCGTCCGTCCGTCCGTCTGGCTGGCTGGCTGTCCATGTAAACCTTGTGCGCAAGCTACAGGTCGCAATTTTCAAGATAATTGGATGAAATTTGGCACGCACGTTTTATTTGACCCAAGGACGAAGCCTATTGAAAATGGTTAAAATCGGTCCATTATTTCACCTAGCCCCCATAGAACAGAACCCCCCGAAAAGGGCTTCTGAGCTCATAATTATGTTAAATATACATATATATCGATAAAATACGGCACAACTAAGTTTTATAGAAGTCTTGATAACCCTGCCAAATTTCATAAAGATCGGGCCCCAGTTGACCCTAGCTCCCATACAAAGTCCCCTTCAGAAAATTACTTGAATGTCCCAAATTAACTTATAAACACAAATATCGCGATGAAATTCAGCACAATTAAATATTATGTAAATATAAATATATTCACAAAATTTTATCGGGCTTGGTCCATATTTGCCCCTAGCCCCCATATAAAGCCTCTTTCAGAAAATTGGTTTTTCATCCATAAATTGCTTAAATGTATCGGAACAAGGGAATATTGGAGATAAATGTGATATTATGAAAAATAAATCACATTTAATATTCATAACTGGTGTAGGGTATCATATGGTCGGCCACGCCCGACTATACTTTCTTACTTGTTATATATATATATATATATATATATATATATATATATATATAGTGCATAAATAACTAGTTTTTGTGTATTAACAATAAGATACAAAACAAGTAAGAAATTATAGTCGGGCGTGGGTGACCATATGATACCCTACACCAGTTATGAATATTAAATGTGATTTATTTTTCATAATAAAGCATTTATCTTCAATATTCCCTTGTTCCGATACATTTAAGCAATTTATGGATGAAAAACAAATTTTCTGAAAGAGGCTTTATATGGGGGCTAGGGGCAAATATGGACCAAGCCCGATAAAATTTTGTGAATATATTTATATTGACATAATATTTTATTGTGCTGAATTTCATCGCGATATTTGGGTTTATAAGCTAATTTGGGACATTCAAGTAATTTTCTGAAGGGGACTTTGTATGGGAGCTAGGGTCAAATGTGGCCCGATCTTTATGAAATTTGGCAGGTTCATCAAGACTTCTATAAAACTTAGTTATGCCGTATTTTATCGATATATCTGTATATTTAACATAATTATGAGCTCAGAAGCCCTTTTCGGGGGGTTCTGTTGTATGGGGGCTTGGTGAAATAATGGACTGATTTTAACCATTTTCAATAGGCTTCGTCCTTAGGTCAAATAAAACGTGCGTGCCAAATTTCATCCAATTATCTTGAAAATTGCGACCTGTACCTTGCGCACAAGGTTTACATGGACAGCCAGCCAGCCAGACGGACGGACGGACGGACATAGCTTAATCGACTCAGAAAACGATTCTAAGCCGATTGGTATACTTTAAGGTGGGTCTAGGACGAATATTTTGGTATGTTACAAACATCAGCACAAATCCAATATACCCTCCCCACTAAAGTGGTGTAGGGTATAATAAAACGAAAGAGAATACAAGTAAAATAAGTTGTTGTAGATGTTTCAAAGAAAATATTTAAAAAAAATTTTTTTTTCCTACAGCTGTTCTGTTCTGTTTAGTTCTGTTATTGTGAACAAAATATTCTGTCCTTTGATAGTGTAGTGTTTTAAAATTTTGCACGAAGCACATTAACGTCTATGTGAACATTTTGAGGGAACTATAGTCTACTTTTTATTTTAAAATTTCATGTGTTCAAAATGCCACGCCTACATACATAATAAGTATTTTAAATCACATATCTCATAAACTGCAACAGCTAGAGTCCTCAAATTTTGTATGGACAACTTTGACATCCACATGAACATATGGGGACAATATGGGCGGACTAGCTATTGTGAGCGTGGCTCCTCCCATATAAAGAAAATCTTAAATTAGTATATCTGAGAATATACATAACTCCCATATGCACGATTAGAGGTAGAATCGTAAAATTAACATAAAAGTGAACATTTTAGAAACTATTAGAGCTCAAAGTATTAAAAGTCGCATATCTCAGAAACTGCAAGAGTTGGAGTCCTCAAATTTTGTATTGACAACTTTGACATCCATAAGAATATTTTTGGGTAAAATGGGCGGAATGGTTATAGTGGGCGTGGCACCTTTCATATGAAGATAATTTAAATCATATGACATTTTGGAGAAAATGGACGGATTTTTATTAGCGGGTGTTAGTGTTAAAGTTATTTAAAAAAAAATGGCACGAAAGATCTTTTCTGTTCAATTCAGTTTATTGGAATGAGTATTTATTACAATATTTATAATGTAGTTAAAATTTACAACGGTATTCAATTTAACAACAGGGTGTACATAAAATATATAATACAATGTTTACTTGGTTTACACAAGAAAGGAAATTATTAATGTTTACAAAGTAAAGTGAATGTTAATACTCCAACACTCCTCCTCATTCACTTTAAGTTGCATTTATTACAAAAATAAATATGTTTGATTGGTGACAACGGCTTTGTTAAAATGTCAGCTATCATCTCCTCCGTTGGACAGTAGCTTGAAGTTATTATACCTTTCTTTACCAGATCTTTTATCATTTTATATTTTGTGTCCATGTGTTTTGTCTTAAAAGAAAATTTGTCTTCATTTAAAAGACGTAGACAGCTTTGATTATCATTGAAAATGTTTGTTGTTTCATTTATAGGTTGGTGTAAATCTGCTAAGATTTGCCTTATCCATTTTGCTTCTTTAGCAGCTTCTGATAACGAAATGTATTCCGCCTCGCATGTTGAAGTGGCAACGAGAGTCTGTTTTTGACAAGACCAAGCAATTGTACCGCCATTGTAGAAAAATATTCGTCCGCTATTCGACTTTCTTTCAATTCTATCGTCTGCCCAGCTGGCATCAGCGTAACCAATTAATTCTTTATTTCCATTCCGGTTGCTTAGAAGCAGCTTTAGGTTTGCAGTAGTTTTTAAATATTTTAATATACACTTACATTGGTTCCAGTCTTCATTTGTGGGGTGTGAAACCTTTTGTGCTAAAATGCTTATAGCTGCTGAGACATCTGGTCTGGAATTAACTGAAATATATAGGATATGACCAACAAGTTTACGATACATATTATTGTTTTCAAGAAGTTTTGTTTCTCCTCCTTTTCCGTAACTTAGATCCATTGGTGTTTTAGTTGGTTTTGATTCTTCTAGTCCAAATTCTTTGGCAGTTTTATTAATATAAGTAGATTGGCAAAGCTGAAAATTACCATCTTTATCTTTTGATATTTCAATACCTAAATAATGTTTTAATTCACCTAGGTTCTCTATAGCAAAACTGCTTGATAGTTTGTTTTCAATATATGCTATCTGATCCTTAGTTGAACAGGCTAATATAAGATCGTCTACATAAACAATTATGTAACATACCTTTTCATATATATTACCATAATATAAACATGGATCATTCAGGCTCTGTTTAAATTCAGCTCTTAAAAGGTTTTCATGTAGACTATTATTCCACGATCTCGCCGACTGCTTCAAACCGTAAATACTCTTCTTTAACAAACATACAATGTTTTCATTTCCCTGTTGGAAACCTTGGGGTTGCTTCATAAAAATAGTTTCTGACAAATTACCATTTAAAAACGCTGTTTTAGCATCAATATGATTGACAATAATATTATTTGTTCCTGCAATTGACAACAAAATTCTGAACGTTATATGAGATACCACTGGGGCAAAAACCTCATCGTAATCGATGCCATATTTTTGTGAGAAACCTTGCGCAACAAGGCGAGCTTTGAAACGACATATATCACCGGCAGCATTTCGTTTAATTTTATAAACCCATTTGCTCCCAATAGGCGATGCTTTCTCAGGCAAATTAACAAGCTCCCATGTTTGATTATTCTTCATCGATTCCATCTCATCCTGCATAGCAGCTAACCACTGCTGCTTTTCATCACTATTGATAGCCTCCTGATAAGATTTGGGTTCTTTAAACTCTCTTGTTAACCAGATTTCATTTATTAATCTTCTAGGCTCTTTACCTTTATTCTCTCTGCTAGAAACTCTTACGGTAGGTGTTTGTGTCTCCAAATGTTCTTCAGAATTCTGCTCGCTAGTATTAATATTTTCATCGGCAGCCACAGCTTCATTATTGATTGTTATATCATTCATCTTAATTGATGTGGAATTCTCCTCCTCAATCAATAATGGATCAAAAATACGATCAGTTTGTTTACGAAAATCTAGAGTAACTTGCTTTTCAGCCGAATTAAACATACAATCTGTGAACCGAACATCCCGACTAATGACTACTCTTTTTGTTATATTATTGTAGCAACGAAAAGCTTTAGAATTATTATCGTAACCTAGAAAAATCATTTCAAGTGCTGTATCGTCTAACTTACGCCTTTTTTCAGAAGGTATATGCACAAAACATTTGGATCCAAAGATGTGAAATTGTTTTAAACTTGGTTTTGAGCCATACCACAATTCGTGTGGTGTTGAATTTGTAGTTTTTGAAAAAACTCTATTTTGAATATAATTTGCTGTTGATACAGCTTCTCCCCAAAAAGTATACGGTAAATTGGCGTCAATAAGAATACATCTAGCCATTTCAATTAAAGTCCTGTTCTTTCTTTCTGCCTTTCCGTTTTGTTGCGGACTGTAAGGGGCTGTTAATTGATTCTCAATTCCTTCAGACTTCAAAAACTCTATAAAATTCTTTGCTGTGTACTCACCACCTCTATCGGATCTAATTACCTTAGGAGCACGACCAAAACGTGTACGACAAAACATAACAAAATCTTTTAATGCTTCTTCTACTTCAGATTTTCTTGATAATAAACGTAGTGTCGTAAAACCAGAGTAATCATCAATAAAAGTAACTATATATCTCTTTCCAGATGGAGTAGTGGTTTGCATTGGGCCACAAACATCCGTGTGTATCAACTGCAACGGTTCTGTAGACTTACTTAAGGATTGTTTCGGAAAAGGTGTTCTAGTTAGTTTGCCTTTAGCACATGTTTCACAAATTTCTTTAATATTACATTCAACAATCTTGAAATCTTCAGCTAAATTTTCTGAAAACATTTTTCTTATAGCCTCCGGATTGCGATGACCTAATTTACGATGCCACTGATGAATACAGTTTTCATTATGTTGCATTATGGCATTAATATTTTCAAATTGACGTAAAATATACATTTTCCCTTTCAGATCTGCCACGCCAGTGTTTTTATTTTCAAAATTTATATAACAAATATTTTTCTTGAATGATAAAACCTCTTTAGCGAGAATTTTATTTTGATTGCCATTCTCATCGCACAACACAAATTCAACAGATCCAATACCTTCAATCTCAGCTGTTTCACCATTTGCCAATTCAATAGAACTTTTGTAAGAGTTGTTAATCGTTGTGAAAAATGTATAATCATTAACCGCATGTCGAGTCGCACCTGAGTCCACCAGCCAACAACATTTTTTATTTTTACCAAATGTGAAAAGAAAATCTGTATATTTTGATTTTTCCTCAACAGAATTGATTTTGTTAAAATTATTATTATTAGAAGATTGTTTAAGTTTCCAATTTTTATACTTGCCGCAATTTTTCTTTTGATGACCAGGCTTTTTACAAAAATAACAAACAGCTCCATTCTTAGCAACCACTTTTAAAACAGCATCATGTACGTTATTACCAGCATGTAAACGACGTTCATATTCTGCAATCACCTTTTGTTGAACCAAAGCAAACGTTATTTCATCCTCTTTACGAGACTCCAGTGAAGTTGTCAGGGTATCATAACTTTCTGGTAAACTACTTAACAGCATAGCAGCACTCCACTTGTCAGACAAGGCGTCTTCACCAATATCACTTAATTTTGTAAACAAGTCGTTCATAGCAGATATATGAGCAACTGCGTCACCACCTTCTTAAAGTTTAAGACTACATATCGATCTCATCAGATAAACTTTTATTACTTAAGGTGTTCTTTTCGTGATATTCCTTTAAAGCGTTCCATGTGTCTGCAGCAGTCTTCATGTTACGAATATATCATCCATCACAAGCAAACCGATAGTACCTCTAGCTTCATCGTCCTTATTATCCCATTCATTTATAATGGACTGATTGGTTATTACTCCAGCCACATAGTTTGGTGAGGGACGTTTACCTTCAATGACATGCTTCCATAAATTATGTTTGCGTAACAGAAGCTCCATTTTAAATTTCCAGTTCGCATAGTTTTCATTATTAAGTTTTGCAAATTTAGGCTTAGTGTCTGCCATATTCTCCTTATTCCAAATGTAGCAATAAAATTTGTTTAATATCATTATAATTTTATTACTCTTTAATTGTTCTTTAATTTCTTTACTTTATTTAAATTCCAATCTTTAGCAAAGGCCCATAACCTGTTAAAGTTATTTAAAAAAAATGGCACGAAAGATCTTTTCTGTTCAATTCAGTTTATTGGAATGAGTATTTATTACAATATTTATAATGTAGTTAAAATTTACAACGCACAGTGGGGCAGAATGGAAATTTTTTGGAAATAAATCTGGCATTTCTAAACGGCTGATCCGATCTGGATAAAATTTGGCGTGAGCGTAGCCAAGGAGTATTCGAGTTTAAGTTTTGAAGATGAACCCTGCAGATGCCCCAGGGACGGCGCTGTGGCGGCTCAAAGTAGGGTACCTACGACATGTAAAATTTTTAAACTCGTGCCATTTTTTTGTTTTTCACCCAAATACAAAGATTTTTATATTTTGTGAAAGCGCTCGTCGAGATCTTGAAAAAACATGCTTGGACATACTACTTATCTCTTATAATATCCGAGTTATAGGCATTTAAAAATTTAAATTAAAAAACGTATATTTTTGGATCAGTAAATGATATTGATCTGAAATTTTTTGTATATTATTGGAAATTTTGTTGTCTAACTAACAGAAAAAATTGAGTCCATTTGGTCCAAAATTACGCCCGGTATTCAAAAAAAGGCGGACCAAGGTATGGTAAATTTTGTATCACTAAATTTTTAAATGCCTATAACTCGGATATTATAAGAGATAAGTAGTATGTCCAAGCATGTTTTTTCAAGATCTCGACGAGCGCTTTCACAAAATATAAAAATCTTTGTATTTATGGCACGAGTTTAAAAATTTTACATGTCGTAGGTACCCTACTTTGAGCCGCCACAGCGCCGTCCCTGGGGCATCTGCAGGGTTCATCTTCAAAACTTAAACTCGAATACTCCTTGGCTACGCTCACGCCAAATTTTATCCCGATCGGATCAGCCGTTTAGAAATGCCAGATTTATTTCCAAAAAATTTCCATTCTGTCCCACTGTGCAACGGTATTCAATTTAACAACAGGGTGTACATAAAATATATAATACAATGTTTACTTCATTTACACAAGAAAGGAAATTATTAATGTTTACAAAGTAAAGTGAATGTTAATACTCCAACAGTTAGTACCTCCCATATGAAATAAGTAGAAAAAATCTTATGCCTCTGAAACTATTAGAGCGAAAATCCTTTGACATCAATGTAAAAATATGGGTAATAAATTGGCGGACTAGCATACTAGAACCTCCCATATGAATTAAATAAAAAATCCATATATCTGTGAAACTATTAGAGCTAGAAAATTTTACATGAAAAACTTTGACATTTATGTGAACATTTAGAGAGAAATGGGCCCTGGCATCATCCATATGAATTAAACTATTATATTATACAAACTTTTCATAGGTTAAAAAAAATCTAAATTAACATTTGGATAAATTGGCGAACTTCCAATAATTTGCTTGGCATCCCCAAAATGTAAAAATGTATATCTGAAAAACAATTAGAATCTTCAAAATTGTAAATTGGTTTTTTATATACATTGATTTTTGGCTAGCAAAGCATAATGGGTATAGCTAGTTGAGGATAAATTTTAATAATTTGAGTATTTAATTTAACTAAAGAAAAAAATAAGAATTAAAGAGAGACATAATTATTCAGCTTTTTTTGTTAAGTATGAATGTTTAGAAAAGTTAAGAAATAAGTTATGTATGACTAAGATTAAACCAATATCAATAAAATTTTTATGTTATATATATATATATATATATAGCTCTCCCTCTGCCTCACTCTGAATATATTAAAAGAAAATAAAGTAATATACAATATAATAATATATATTCATTTAAGCGCAACAAAAAATAACTTTATTTTTTGCGGACTTTATTTGCTTAAACAAAATAAATTAACAAATTATTCGTTACTCCTCTATATCATTCTCTTACAATACCAGGCGTTCAGTAATTTCAGCAACGTACAAGATTTCATTCATAGTTTTCTATTTTCAAATTTTAAAAATTAGTTACTTTTGAATGAAAACTGCAACCCTGCACATATTTTTTACTTCGTGCGTTGCCAATACTATGTTTACTAAACATAGTTTCTCTACGACTTATACTCAAACAGCTGTTATTTATATACACATGGCGTATAATGATGGTAAGAAGTACGACAAATTTTATTATTTATCTTTTATTTTCTTTATTTTCAGGAATCTAGGACAATCTTTGGGCATGGAGATGGGTAATTGTGTATTGTTCCAAATGTTTTCTTTACTTTTATTAATATGTTTTCTTTTTTTCTCTTCAGGTACAAAATATAAGCAAAAAAAACAAACAAAATGAAATCCACCGAGATAGGACTGGAGGAGTGGTGGCTCCAACTGCATTTTATTAGCCCAATCTCATAATAATAAATCCACCGGGAGTGGTGGCTCCATACGTATTTAGTAGCCCCTCCTTGTTACAAAAAAAAAAAAATAAATCCACCAAGATTGAGCTGGAGGAGTGGTGGCTCCAACTACAATTAGTAGCTCAATCTCAATTACAAAAGAAATCCACCGGGAGTGGGCAGGAGTGGTGGCTCCATACGTATTTAGTAGCCCCTCTCTGTTGTTTACTAATTTTGGGGGAAAAAAATAGGTTGTAGGAGTAGACGACCTCTTCCCAAACAGCGATTTCCCCGTCAGCGCTTGATCTCACTTTACATGACATGAGAAGTAATTCTAATTTATTTGGAGGTGCATTAATTGTTTTAGCGGGTGATTTTCGCCAGACACTTCCTGTGATACCTGGTTCAACACCGGCTGATGAACTCAATGCTTGCCTGAAATCATCATATCAAACAAACATGCGTGTACAGTTACAAAATTATGCTTCAACTTCAGGGTTTGCAAAACAATTGCTTGATTTAGGAAATGGAAAAATGCCAATTGACCCAACCACAAATTGTGTAAAGTTTCCTTCTAACTTTTGCAGGATCACACAATCAAAGGAAGAGTTAATAAATTTTGTTTTTCCAAATCTTCAACGTAATTTCAAAATTAGGCAGTGGTTATATGAGCGTGCTTTACTGGCACCCAAAAACATTGACGTTAACTGTATCAATAATATTATTTTGAATATTTTATTCATTTTTATGGTATTTTAAAAACATATAAATCCATCGATACTGTTACAAATAATGATGATGCCGTCAATTATTCTGTAGAATTTTTGAATACACTTGATTTACCATGCTTTCCACCCCACGAACTGAAGTTGAAAATTGGCGTTCCAATTATTTCATTGCGAAATATTTATCCACCACGTCTTTGTAATGGTACTCGATTAACAGTTAAGAAATTAATGAACAACTAAATCGAAGCAACGATTATAACTGGCCAATATAAAGGAACGGATGTCTTACTACTTCGGATCCCAATGACAACATCGGAAATGCCATTCGAATTTAAATGGTTGCAATTTCCTATACGTTTGGCATTTCCGATGACAATAAACAAATCTCTGGGTCAATCCCTACGAGTGTGTGGAATAAATCTCGAAAATCCATGCTTCTCACATGGTCAGCTTTATGTTGCATGCTTGCGAGTTGGGAAACCTTCAGATTTGTATATCTACGCTCCTGAGGGGAAAACGAAAAATATTGTATATCCCAAGGCTTTAGAATAGGAAATAATTATTAAGAAAAATTTTAATTGTAAATATTAAGTATATTATATTTTAGTAATTTTGTAATATGTATATCTATATATATAAAAATGAATGTGTGTTTGTATGTATGTATGTTTGTTTGGACTTTATAGATGGCTAAACGGCTTTTTTCACGAAGACCTTTAACATCCATGTGAATATATGGGAGAGAAATGGGCGGACTTTTGTAAGGGGGGCTTAGCACCTCCCACATGAATTAAAAACAAAAATTCTTTTATTTCAAAAACTGTTAGAGCACGAATAACTTTGACATCCATGTCAACATTTGTGTAATAAATTAGCGAACTTGATTTTAGGGGCGCATAGTGTGTTTTTAATTAAAATTTCTTATACAATAAGATGATTATATTAGTAGTAAATATCATCTACTTAAAAAAGAAAGAAATAATTATTAAAGCTCTAGAGTATAAGAATCCATGCTTAAATTGGATCGCTCTTTTGAGTGAAAAATTTGGCGCAAATCGCTCTGAAACTCGATTTCACTTGAAAAAAAGCGTGGAAAGGAACAGTAGGTGGCCTTCCATTAAAAACTTCCAATTTTAATGACCAAATTGGAGAAAGATGTTACTGATCGTTTCCAATTTGGCAAATGAGCATATGGGTGACTCTATTGGAGTTCACATTGCTCACAGAAGTTTTAATAAAGTGTAATTTGCTTGGGAAATGATTCACAAACGAATCCCACATTAGAAGAGTCAACAAAAAGAACCGCCTTGAATTTGAGAAATGTTTTAAGCATTGGTCAGATGATGCTTGGCATATAAACAGTGATTTCATTGCGAATTTCATTCTTCAAAATCGGCTCACGAAGGCTGTCAGTGAACGTTTCCAGTTTGGCAAATGAGCATATGGCTGACTCTATTGGAGTTCAGCTCTTCCTTTATTAGATGATAATTACTATTATTATAATCCTCGTATTGTGTAATTTCTTCAAGAAACTTCCATTAAAAACACACTAAAAATCATAAATTTACTGTTATTTCATTGCTTTGCATTTTTTGTGCTCACGGAAAATGTTCCCTTTTTTTCAGCAAATATAAAATATTTATTGTAATAGAAATTGGAACAAAATGTTACTAAGTTAAGGGAATAAACAGCAAAAAGAAGAGATGGATTCAATACTGTTATTTAGAAACAGACGAAATTAAAGAGCATATCGTTACACGTTTAATTTTTTGTGCTCGCTACTGTACATACATATGTACTACGTTAAGGAAAAAAAAATGTCAGCCATAAAAATATAACAAATATGTTTACAAAAGTTGGCGATATTTTCGTATAGGGATTAAAACTCGAAAATTTATATCGAGAATTGTCTGAAAATATTTTGTTCAATAATACCGTCGATCTGTGGAATAGGGTTATAACTTTTATACAATTTTTAAAAATTTCCTATCCATTCCGAATAGAGTATAAAAAATTCCGTTGAAGAAGTAAAATACTTTTTTCCGAGCGTTAAGCAGTTTTTCTCCTTCCAAATTTAGTACCCATACATGTAGATTTTACTATAAAAAATTCATTCATTCAATTTGTTCATGAAAGGTTTTAGAAAATCAATTTGCCCCGGAAGGTTTTTCCACCAAAATGACCCGAGAAAACGTTTCGTATTAAAACACTACTAACTACCACGCAGTGATAGGGTTTTGGTTATTACCCTACTGTGCAATTAAATTACATATTTATGAATGTTTCGATTATCTTTTGTTTATATTTTAAACGAATAACGTTTTTATAAGTATGTTTTCTAATAATAATAACTTATTTCAAGAATTCTCTTAAAGAGTTCTTAATTCAAAAATATAAATTTAAAAGCTTGTTTTTATATCCTAGACCCCAAAGAGCGGTGTTTTGGGTTGGCAATCAAATTCCAATTAATAATCAGATTAGTTAATCTAAAAATAAATTTAATCTGATGTTAATCCCCTTTGATGTTTTTGAGTTCAAGATTATTAAACTTTGTAGTGTTGTAATTTTTAAAAATTTCCTAATAGAGTATACAAAATTCCGTTGAAGAAGTAAATCACTTTTTCCGAGCGTTAAGCAGTTTATTCTCCTTCCAAATTTACATGTAGATTTTACTATAAAAAATTCATGTAAATTTGTTTATTAAAGGTTTTAGAAAATCTATTTGCCGCGGAAGGTTTTTCCACCAAAGTGACCCTAGAAAACGTTTCGTAATTAAAACACTACTAACAACGCAGTGATAGGGCTTTGGTTATTACCCTACTGTGCAATTAAATGTCATATTTACTAGCTGCGCGTACCCGCCGTTGCCCGGGTTCTTTTAAAAGTAAAGAGAATATTTTTCTATCTGTAATGACTACACCTTTTGTAAGAGATGCCAAAATTTAGCTTATAACGATAAAATAGTTATTAAGGGTTTTCATTTAAACGATTAAATTTGCCATTTGTGCAAGTATGCAACTTTATTCGACTTGTTTCATGAAACCCCTGTTCAAATTCTGTTCAATTACAATATTTGTAAACATTTTAAAACAATGCACAGTGGTATAGGAAAAAAAAGAGGGAAATAATTCGGTAACTTCTAATCGGTCGGTTAATCCGATTTTAATGAAATTTGGTATGCACAAAGAGGAGGTGTTGTCGAGTTTAGGTTTTGAATTTGGACCTTATAGGCCAACCAGGGGCCCGGCGGGGGGCCCTCAAATTAGGACACCTCGGCTATGTTAAATATTTAAAACTATCCTATTTCTTCATTTGAGTTCCGATTTAAAAGTAAATTATCTCTTATAGTTTAGGAGATATTCGCATTTGAAAATTAAAATTTTAAAATTTTTACCGTCCTTACTTTAGTTTTTTGATAATAGCGGGTCCAAATATTCCCGATATACCGTTTTGAAAAATAGACAAAATTACCTTTCCATTGATATATAACATGCCTACCTAATGTTTTTTAAGTGACAAATTAATTAGGGAAAACTCAACATCTTTTAGAAAATTTACCTAGTACTATTATTTTCATCCATAAGGTTAACTCTTAAATTTGTTACATATATGGATGAAAATAATAGTGCTAGGTAAATTTTCTAAATGATGTTGAGTTTTCCCTAATTAATTTGTCACTTAAAAACATTAGGTAGGCATGTTATATATCAATGGAAAGGTAATTTTGTCTATTTTTCAAAACTGTATATAATTTTTGAAAATTAAAAAATTCGGAATACTTTAAAAAAAATTAAAAAATGCTTTTTATTCAGTTTTTGCGAAGATACAAATTTTTCAAATTGCAATAAAAATTTTATTTATGAATATTTTTTGATGAAATTTTACAGTTAGGTAGATTTTTTACTCAAAATCCATTTTCTTATTAGAAATCCCGGAATTCCCAAAAAAGTTTTAAAAAATCCCAAGAATGGGATTTTTTGGTTTTTTGCCTATTATATCCATACCAGGGGCGGGGTTATCGAAACCCGTTACAAAATGATTAAGAACATATTGGGTCATATAAAACAGGTCACTATAATATGATATCGACTATGCGATTTGAGAATTTTTGCTCAAAATTGAATTTTCGATAAAAAATAGGGTTTTTTTGGATGGACCTGGTCCCCTCGGTATCAAAAATTTTTAGGTTTTGTTTCATTTATCGTATTTTATGTAAAGTCAGCTTTTCAAAAAGTATAAATTCTATATACATCTTCTTAGAAACTTTTTAGATAACTTAAAAAGAAAAAGATACTTTTTTCCCAACAAAGTGGCAAAAAATCGCCTTTTTTTAATTTTTTAAATTAAAAAATTTGAAAATTTTAATTTTCAAATGCGAATATCTCCTAAACTATAAGAGATAATTTACTGCTACATTTTTTATAGTGCTCGATGAGGAGATTCTATATACGAAAATCGGAACTCAAATGAAGAAATAGGATCGTTTTAAAAATTTAACATAGCCGAGGTGTCCTAATTTGAGGACCCCCCCGCCAGGCCCCTGGTTGGCCTATAAGGTCCAAATTCAAAACCTAAACTCGACAACACCTCCTCTTTGTGCATACCAAATTTCATCAAAATCGGATTAACCGTTTAGAAGTTACCGAATTATTTCCCTCTTTTTTTTTTCCTATACCACTGTGCAATGTCAAACGAAATTAAAAAATAAAAATTAAATATTTAAACGAAAAATTATAAAAATTGTGTTTAAAATGTGTTTATTCAATTCTAAAAAATGTATAAGTGAACATTAGAAAGCGGTTTTATAAATGCACAATGAGATTGTTTAAGTTTGTCAGTCTAAACAGTCTCTCAAACTTATAAGGGCTGTGCAAATCAATTCCCATACAATTCAATTGCGAGAATGGAAACATGCACAGTTTGCGCAGTTTACGAGGGTTTTGAACGTTTAAATGAAAACCCTTATTATATTTTTCTGCATTTTGTTAAATACTTAAAGTCAGTTTCTGGACCAAAATGTCCCTTAAAAATTTACAAATTGAAAATTAACTTTAATTAGGAAATTTTGACTAATTTGTAGAAACATTTAGGAAACTTTCTTTGAGAAATTAAACTGAAATCATCATTGTCAATCACTGGTAGGGAACTAAGGACACTTTCAAATTAGTTGTTATATTTATCCCATGTGCAGTAGATTTAAAGAACTGTTCAGTTTAAATTCGGTCACACTGTACTTTGAATTGTAGTTCCCCTGGTGTATAGAGACAAAAGGCTTCGGGGCAAAATTTCACGCGATTTTCTTTCTATTTGAAAAAGTACAGGCAATTGAAGAAACTTTGAAGCGATTATGAAAAATTCTGCACAAAATCATGAAAAACTTGGGCTCATTGGAAAATTAAGTTTTTTTCTGCCCTAAAAAATATGAAGAATCCTTGAATCTTGAGAGAAAACAAAACAACCCAGCGGTAAAAATACACATTATGTACTCGCTTATCTAAGTGATATTTCGTGGCAGTCACTTTCACTTATTCTTCCACTTAGATTTAACATAAAAGTGTCCTAGGCTGCCTCGTCGATGTGCTCTCGCTTAGAATGTAAGCCACAATATCATTAAGACAAATTAAAATTTCACTTCTTCTTCATATTTTCACTAAAAAATATGAAGAATCCTTGAATCTTGAGAGAAAACAAAACAACCCAGCGGTAAAAATACACATTATGTACTCGCTTATCTAAGTGATATTTCGTGGCAGTCAGTGGTGATGCTTTCACTTATTCTTCCACTTAGATTTAACATAAAAGTGTCCTAGGCTGCCTCGTCGATGTGCTCTCGCTTAGAATGTAAGCCACAATATCATTAAGACAAATTAAAATTTCACTTACATAATGTGTGGAGTTCTAAGCGAAGTTAATGAGACGCTTATAAAAGCTTGCAAATAAGAATGTAATGTATGTAGATTGTCTTCCGATTTTGTTATAGAAAAAATATATATTTTTTATATTTATTTTAAAATTATGCAAGTTTATTTAAAAATGATCATCAAATAATAAATATGTATTATAGTTAATTCAATAAAAATATAATTAAACAATTTTAACGAAGATAAATGAAATGAATCTTAATTTTCTTTTGAAACTTTCGGTCATCTTCCTTTAGAGATCCTGTAAAGAATCAAGAGGAAATTGTCAGTATTAAAACTAGAATATATGAAGTAAATTTACCCCAATTTTTAAGTCCGTTTCTGCCATTTAGATCACCACAATTATTTTAAATTTTTACAATAAAATAACTTTTTTAACAAAACACAACGTCACTTACAAAAGATCAACTTTAAACTGAAACAAAAATATTCTTCTTTTCATGTATGTAGTCAGTGTTGCCAACATTGGTCAAGCAAAACGCGCGCAAAAAAATTAAAAAGGGGTAAAAAAGCGTAATTTTCTAACTGAAAATGGGTAAAAAAGCACTAACGTTTTTTAGTCAAATATTGTTTATTTTAATAAAAATTGCACATTATTTCGCTCATTTCCTACAAGACTCCAAAATTCGTTTTTTAGAACATTGACTACAAAACAAAACATGCGTCATACTAAAGTCTTTCATCTGTGTGAGTTAGATTTTTAGTAACGTAAGAACTAAAACTAATGTTTGACGAATATTAGATAAATAAGATGAGAAATTTTCAAATTCCTTGATTTGTTTAAAAGTTATTTTAAAAATAGTAAAATGTCATTAAACATTCAAACTGACAGGCACACTACCAACTGGCGAACCGATGTAACCACACCCAAATTGTAAACTTGTGTGAAATATATTTTTTTTGCAAAATCTATATATATTATTTTTAAGTTTATATATCGATACCCATAAAATTTTGTACATAGATTTTGTTTTGTTGGTCAGTTATATCGTCATAAAATTCGGAATAAAGAATTATAATAAAAATCTTTTTATTGCGAGTACAACGATGAAGTAATCATGGAGGCTTTATATATTAGGGATAGGTTCAATTGTGTAAAAAAATTGTATAAAACTTATTTTTTGTCAATTTTCATCGCTGTACTCATATTTTTAAGGGGACCTTAATAGGGGGTAGGGAAGGTTACCGAAAAATCCGAATTAAATTCGGTAGGAAGATTACGTTTGTATAAAAGTTGTTTATTTCGAATTTCTCCGCTATACTCGTATTTTTAAGTCAGTAAAGAGCGTTAAAATCAATTTTTGAAGGTGACAATATGTGGGGGTAGGGTCAATTATGGACCGATTGCCGTAAAATTTGCTAGAGAGATTTTGGCTTATATAAAACATATTTATGTCGAATATTTTTAAGTCGGTAATGAGTATTAATGTCATTTGGTAGAGAAATTTTGATGCATATAAAAGTTACTTATGTTGAATTTCAACGCTGCACTCATAGGGAGACCTTATTTGGGGGTAAGGTCAGTTATGGACCAATTCCCATAAAATTTGGTAGAGACATTTTGCCTTATATAAAACTTATTTATGCCGAATTTCATCGCTATACTCGTATTTTTAAGTCAGTAATGACCGTTTAAATAATTTTCTGAAGGAGACCTTATATGGGGGTAGGCTCAATTATAGACCTATTTCTATAAAATTTAGTAGAGATTTTGGCTTATATAAAACTTACTTATGTTGAATTTCATCGCTATACTCGTATGGGGGGTAGGGTCAATTTTGGACCGATTCCCATAAAATTTGGTACAGAGATTTTGACGCATATAAAACTTATTTTATCGCTATACTCGTATGTTTAAAACAGTTGTGACTGTTAAAGCTGTTTTTCGGGGGGTCACTTGTATGAGGGATATGCGAAATTGCGGACCCATATTGCCCATTTGCCATACCAAACAAACCTTACCTATAAGAAATATTTGTGGAAAAATTTAACTCGCTTGCTCTTTCCGATCTAACCCTATCGTGCTTTCAACAGACAGACGGACGGACAGATGAACAGACGGATGGACATGGTTAGATCGGCTTAGAATTTAATAAGGACCCAAAATATATATACTTTTGTGGGTCTACGACCAATATTTCGATGTGTTACAAACGGAGTGACAAAATCAATATACCCCACTCATCTTTTTTGATGGTGGGTATAAAAAGCACTAAATGCACTGTCATAAAATTAGAAAGCACCACTGTAGTGCCTTTTTGAAAAAAGGCACCATGAGCAAAATTTTCCGCGTTTGGCACACCAAAAGGCACCGCAAATAGTGCTAAAAGCACTAAGTTGGCAACACTGTATGTAGTATACAAAAGAAAAATAAAACGGTACTTTAGTTAAGTTTTTTTTAAAGAAATAAAAACAAAACACAACAAGAAAAAGACAGATAACTCTCTGCTTAAATCGTAATCTATGTTAAAATTAAAGTGCATGATATGTTGGATTACGCATATATTGCACTCTAAGTACTTAGATTGCTCGCTTAGAACGTCATACTGATGTCATCGAATATTATCTAAGTATTTTGTTTCATTTACCGCTGGGAACTTTTAATTTGACAAACAGTTTTGAGTAGTTCATTAAAGAGTAAAACCACCGTTTTTGTCTCATCATTGTTTCTAAAAATAAATACATCCATTTATACAAACGTATGTTTAAACATATTATTTTTATTCATTAGCTTTTATGCATTCACACTAAAGTTTTGTCTGAATTTAGACACCACTTATTAAATCCGAAGAAATAAATGTCAAATATCGTTAGATGTACAAAGCAGATACCCAAATAATTTTACTTATTAAAATATCCACGTCTTCCTCTAATTAAAAAAAAATCCGGATTTTGTAAATGGAAAATATGTGCTGGAGTTATTCAAAATCATTATTTAATTTGAAAAGCTTGGAATAAATACTGCGCTACATACAGAAAGAGTTGTGGATAATTTTCTAAAAGTATAAAAAGATATCAAAAGATCAATTTATCCAAATTTTATATGAACAATGCTTTCTATGCATCGTTTGAGAGGTCTACCTATATAAGATTTGCAAAAGTACTGTCTTTCGGGACACTCTAATGAGTAGTAAAATTCATATCTTCATGGTTTTTTAGATTTGAGCTGCATTTACAAAATGGCAATCAATATATCAATATAATTTTTTAATAGCATATTTACCTGGTCATAGATTTTTATTGTTATCTCGATTAACAATAAATATAAATTTTATATTTTTGATATGAAACTCGATTTGTATGGAAAATATGAATGATTACGGATCTTTATTGTTTTCTCAAATTCAGAGTTATTTAAAGTAAATTTTTAAAGAGTTATATATTTTTCGAAAATTTCCCTTTTTATAGAATATTTTAAAAAATTCTCTTTTTTTATACAGTATAGTTCTTATGAATAGTGAAATATACGTTGTTTTTGTTTTACTTAATTAATTTTTTCATAAGTAAGATTTATTTGTTTTAATTGGTTTGTTTTTATAATCATTTTGATAAATTTTTTAAGTAAAATTTCTCCAATAAAATATGAATACAAATCAAACACTTTTTTTAGATTCGGGTAAAATTATGAAAAATAAAGTATTTTCAAACACATACAAATGCTTCTGATAACCCATTCGGGCATATTTGCAAAAAAAAAAAAAAATAAATTTTGAAATATTAAAAACAGCTAAAGAGGTTAAAAAAAATCATTAAAAATACATTTATTTTGCAAAAGTTCATAATTCTAAAAACATACATAGTTGTCCATCCCTGCATTGGCAGATTTTCATGTACAAAAGAATGAAACAAGCGACAACACAACCACCTTCAATCAACGCTCAAACGAGACTGAATGTGTTTTTAATATATGTGAGTATGTTGTTGTAAATTTAGTAACGACCGAAAAGCACGCGTGCATAGAAAATGCTTTGCTCTGCTCTAAAACAATCTCAAGAGAATAATCTCGTGATGAAAACAGAAAAACTCAAAGTAAATACTGAAACTCCTGCAAAAATTATAAACAGAAGATTGACAATCGACGGAAATGATCAATGGAGACTATTTATTTATTTATTTGTATTTAATTTATGGCTTCATTCAAAATCATACAATGGAACATAAAAGGATTTTTTAATAACTATATCGACTTCCAATTAATCTTAAAAGATGAAAATCCCCAATTTATTTCATTGCAAGAAACACACTGTCCTTATAATTTTATTCCTACTCCCCCAAAAACATTCAAATCTTACTTTGAAAATGACATTGCAAATACCTCAGCCAAAAGTGGAATAGGCTTATTCATTAAATAATATATTCCTCATAAACGTATTTATAATTCATTTTCATATTCATTCATAAACTGCTCAATATTACAATCGAAATCACACTGAATATAACATTTGCGATAATAAATTTATACATTCCACCCACAGAACCATTTTCGTTACACGATTTTAACGAACTTTTTAAAAATATTCAAACTCCCATTATTCTGTTTGGGGACGTCAACAGCTGGAATGTTCTATGGGGATCCCAAACTAATAATACGCGAGGATTAACTATTGAACCCTCCTTAAATACAAACAACATATGTATTATTAACGATGGCAATCCCACTCACCTTTTAACACATAACACCTTAACGCACATCGACATAGCTGGCTGCTCACCCTCGTTTACTTCCGTATGCTGTCAAACTTTAGATGATTTACATCACAGCGACCATTTCCCGATAAAAACAACATTAACTACCGGTACTAATAACTTTATAAATACGCCAATAAGAAAATTCAATTTAAAAAAGGCGAACTGGGATCTTTATGGCCAAAAAGTTGAAAATATATTAAGTAACATAAACTTTTCACATGAGGTTAACAAGGACAATGCTTTAATTACTAAAGCGATTAGAACTGCTGCCAACTTCTATATACCACAAACAACACCAACTCAAAAAAGAATCGTTTCCTGGTGGAATGAAACTCTCACAAAACTTCAGAACGACAAAATGAAGAAATGGCAAACTTTCAAAAAGCACCCTCTCTGTAATAATTTAGTTTTATATAAAAAAGCCAATGCAAAATTTAGATTTGAATGTAAAAAATCAAAAGCCGAAAGTTTTAAAAAATTTACCGAGACCATATCAAGAGAATAGAAACTAACAATGAATTATTACGGAACCAATTTCAAATGCAAACTACTTTGCTGACAGGCGGTCAACAAACTCTCTTGACAGCAACTTTTCAACAAATTTCTCTGCAACTTAAAGGTCTTCTTTATCAATTACAAATATTCATGCCGTCAACACCAAAGCCAAACAAATTGAAAGTCAGTTGACGAAATGTGAATTATTATTGGCTTTAAAAAAGTAAAAGGTACTTCACCAGGTCAAGATCGGATATGTTATGACATGCTAAAACACCTTACTTGCCAAGGGAAAGAAACAGTACTCCAACTATATAATGATGTTTTTAATACTGGAATCACACCACAATCGTGGAAAGCAGCATAGTTATAGCCATCACCAAACCAAACAAAAACCCATTACACTTTAACGGATATAGGCCAATTTCATTATTATCATGTTTGTCCAAAATTTTGGGAAGAATGATTGCAAACCGTATAGCATGGTATATGGAAACTAGAAAATTAATTGCCGTCAATCAAGTAGCATTTAAACATAATCGTAGTTGTACAGGCGCATTGCTCCACATTGACTATTACGTTACAAAATCACTTTTATCCAAAAACCACACATCCATCTTGGGAATTGACTTTGAAAAATCGTTCGATCTCATAGGAATACACGTCATATTGAAAACTATGAATTACTGGGGCATCGGTCCTAAAATTTTTAATTATGTAAAATCGTTTTTAACCCACCGAAAAATAAAGGTCAGAATAAACAATACTCTCTCAATAAACTACCCTCTTAACAATGGGATTCCACAGGGTTCACCGCTTTCGGTTGTTCTCTTCCAAATAGCTTTTAATGAAATAAGCTAAATTATTAAAAACAAGTAGGAAATTATAGTCGGGCGAAGCCGACCATATAATACCCTACACCTGTTACAAAAAAAGTTATTTAGTTTTCATACTAAAGCATTAAGGTTGAATTGTACCTTGCCTCAGATATACTTAAGCCATTTATTGTTGTATAAAATTATGGACATTTAAGTCAAATTTTGAAGGGGGCTTTGTATAGGGGCTATGGTTAAATGAGACCCTATATGTATTTATAAAATTCATGAGAGTCATAATGGCAATAGGCTTCGTCTCCGCTACCATAGAAGATTATGTGCCAAATTTCATTGAAATATAATCAAAATTGCGACCTGTAGTTTGATTACAAAGTTTACAAGCTATATTCAGGGGTTCAGTTATATGGGGCTAGGTGAAATAATGGACCGATGTTAACCATTTTCAATAGGCTTCGTCTCCGATACCATAGAAGATACCAAATTTCATTGAATTATCATCAAAATTGCGACCTGTAGTTTGATTACAAGGATTACATGGACGGACAGACGGACGGACATAACTAAATCGACTCAGAAAATGATTCTAAGCCGATTGGTATACTTTAAGGTGCGTTATCAGCACAAACCCAATATACCCTCCCCACTAAAGTGGTGTAGGGTATAAATATAAATATGTTGATCATTGCCTATACGCAGATGACTTTTACATACTTTCTAAAAATAACGACACTTCTAAAACAAATATTACATTTGAAAAAGTAATTCAAGATATTGAGACTGGTCCAAAGTGTCTGGGGCAAAAATATCCTTGGAAGATCATCTATTTTACATATATGCAGAAAACACAATTGTACTCCAATATATCTTAATATCAACAACAGTATACTAGGAGTAATATTTGAGAAAAACTATAGCTGGAAAAACACATCTTAGTGCTCAAAAAATCTCTCGTCACTACAGCAAGCTTCATTAGATATTTATCTACTAGATGCTACACTGAAAATAATCCATGCTCAACTTTACGAAAAAAAATTTCGTAACTTCTATTTTCGTAATATTTACAAAAATTTCGTGTATAATACGAAATATTATTTAACAAAACCCTTTACTATTTTTACGAAAGTACGAAAACCTTTCGTAATATTTTTTTCTTAAATTTTAGCGAAATTAAACACAATGATACTAATAATATTATCATTAAATAAAACTACAACATTTTTATAAAATTTAAGAAAATGTATATTATTCACGAATTTTGAACTGAAATTAGATAAATTATTTAAAAATGAACAAAAATGTTTGCATAAATTAATATTTCGTAAATTTTGCCATATTTATTCAAAATTCTCTTTTTTCAATTTATGTAAATTAATTTTTTCAAGATTATTTTGCATTATACTAAAATATTTCGTACAATTTCGTATATATTACGAAAGAATTTCGTGGTGCGAAACAATGAACGATTCGTACAATGTACGACATTTTTTGTATATATTAGGCATGGATTTTTTTCAGTGTATGTACACATAGATACTATTAAATACCTAGTTACTGCTCTTATTTTGAGTAAAATCAATTATGGCCTGTTTTTGTACGGCAGTGCAGCAAAAACTAATATAAATCAAATTAAAACTCTTTATCAGGTCTTTCCTCACTTGAACAAAAGATCTCTGAGTGTATGAACCGACTTTTACCCAAACTCATTTCATTTCACAATTCAATTATAGATTCTGACGTTGCAAAAGTTTTGTCTTCTAATAAAAACCAAAGAATACAATCTGCTTTATCAAAAATATTAGCTGAATTCTCTTCAATTTTTACAGCCGAAGCAGCAGGAATTTTACAAGCTATAATAATTGCGACTAAAACCAATAAAAACACTGTTATTTACACCGATAGCTTATCCGTTATATCAGCAATATTCGTGACATATTAATAAAACACAGAGGTAAAATTAAATTAGTTTGGATACCTGGTCATTCCGGAATACAAGGAAACACTTATGCAGATGCAGCAGCAAAAGTAGCATGTTCAGCTCCCTTATTAAAAGATCCATTAACCGAAAGACTTGATATATGTAATTATATTATTAACAAGTTGAAACATCAAAGAATTACAGAATTGAAAAGTTATTACCACCCACACTATTCTCAAAATAATCCCGATATAAAAACACCTAAATATCCAACGAACATTAATATGATACCCTACACCAGTTATGAATATTAAATGTGATTTATTTTTCATAATAAAGCATTTATCTTTTATTACCTTGTTCCGATACATTTAAGCAACTTATGGACGAAAAACTAATTTTCTGAAAGTGGCTTTATATGGGAGCTAGGGACAAATATGGACCAATCCTGATAAAAATTTTGTGAATATATTTATATGTACATAATATTTTATTGTGTTGAATTTCATCGCGATATTTGTGTTTATAAGCTAATTTTGGACATTCAAGTAATTGTGCCGATACATTTAAGCAATTAAGGATAAAAAACTTATTTTCTGAAAGAGGCTTTATATGGGAGCTAGAGCCAAATATGGACCAAGCCCGATAAAATTTTGTGAATATATTTATATTTACATAATATTTTATTGTGCTGAATTTCATCGCGATATTTGTGTTTATAAGTTTATTTTGGACATTCAAGTAATTCTCTGAAGGGGACTTTGTATGGGAGCTAGGGTCAAATGGGGCCCGATCTCTATGAAATTTGGCAAGGTCATCAAGGCTTGTATAAAACTTTGTAGTGCCGCTTTCTATCAATATACAGGTATATTTAACACTATTATGAGCTCAGAAGCCCTTTTGGGGGGTTCTGTTGTATGGGGGCTAGGTGAAATAATGGACCGATTTTAACCATTTTCAATAGGCTTCGTCCTTGGGCCAAAAAATTTCATGCCAAATTTCATCCAATTATATTGAAAATTGCGACCTGTACCTTGCGCACAAGGTTTACATAGACAGCCAGCCAGACGGACCGACATAGCTTAATCAACTCAGAAAACGATTCTAAGCCGATTGGTATACTTTAAGGTGTACCCTTAAAGTTTTTTACCCTTAAAGTTTTTTACCCTTAAAGTACAATTAAAGTTTTTCACGCTAACGTATGGGACACACGATCACTACACATGAACATCTACTGAATACCAACTTTAATAATGAATGTCCATACTGTGGCTCCACAATATCATTCAAACACCTTCTCTCTACTTGTCCCTATCTAAGTAATCTTCAATCCAAATATCTATCAAACAATGGTCTCAATCTTCTTAAGGAAACATCAAACGATAACATCAACGCCATTTTTAACTACATTAAAAAAAAAATAAAAAAATCTAATTTTTACCTTATATAATAGCTGATAGCCTTCGTAGCTCTTGCTAATCTCCTTTTTTAGTAATATTAGTCTTATATTAATATAAGTTTAATATAATGTAAATAAATAAATACATAAATAAATAAAACAAATAAATTGGAGCTAAGACAACCGAATTTTATCCTGATAACTTTGATTGTCAATGTGCATTTGAGTAATTTTCGGAAATGGTCCTTATATGGGAGTTGTGACCAATTATCGACCGATAAGGAAAAAATTTCGTATAATATGCCAAAAAATCAAGTCGAATTTTACTACAATGGATTTATAAATTAACGAAATATGTGCGTTTAGGTGATATTTGGAAGTGGACTTTATATGTATAGGAGCTATGACCTTACACAAGATATATTTGTGTCGAATTTTATCAAGATATCTTTATTTGATAATGAAATATGTGCATTTAAGTGATTTTTTTGGAGTGGACCAATCCGGAAAAAAATTTGGTAGAATGATTTATATGCTTACAAAACATATTCAAGTACTTTATCTCGATAGCTTTATTATTCAAAGAAATATTTGCGTTTAACTGATTTTCGTAAGTGAACCCTCTATGGGAGCCGATCCGGAAAAAATTTAGTTGAGTGATTCATATAAAGACAAAACATATTTGTGTCGAATTTTATCAATATAACTTTATTTGACAATTAAATATGTGCGCTTAAGTGATTTTCGGAAGAGGGACTTATATGGGAGCTATGGTCAATAATGGACCGATCAGGGAAAAAAGTGGTAGAATGATTTATGTGTACACAAAATATATTCAAGTGGAATTTTATCCTTATAGTTTAAGAATTTAATGAAATATATGGGTTTAAGTGATTTTCGGAAGTGGACTTTATATGGGAGCTATGACCAATTATAAGCCTATGCGGAAAAAATTTCGTAGAGTGACTCATATAAAGACAAAACATATTTGTGTCCAATTTTATCAAGATTGCTTTATTTGACAATGAAATATGAGCTTTTAAGTGATTTTCGGAAGTGGGTCTTATATGGGAGCTATGACCAATAATGGACCGATCCGTAAAAAAATTGGTAGAATGATTTGAATATACACAAAACCTATTCTTGTCGAATTTTATCCCAATAGCTTTAGAATTCATTAAAATATATGCGTATAAGTGATTTTCGGAAGTGGACCTTATATGGGAGATATGACTAATTATGGGCCTATTCGAAAAAAATTAGGAGAGTAATTCATATTTAGACAAAATATATTTATGTCGAACTTTATCACGATAGCTTTATTTGACAATGAAATATGTGTTTATAAGTAATTTTCATATTTGTGTCGAATTTTATAAAGATAGCTTTATTTGACAATGAAATATGAGCTTTTTAATGATTTTCAGAAGTGGGCCTTATATTGGAGCTATGACCAATTATGGATCGATTCGGAAAAAATTTCATAGATTGATTTATACATATACAAAATATATTCATGTTAAATTTTATCTTGATAGCTTTGTTGATCAGTGAAATATGCGCGTTTGAATGATTTTTGGAAGAGGGCCTTATAAAATTAAAATTCATCGAATTATCTTTTGTAGTTTCTGAGAAAACGACTTAAGAATTTTGAAAAAAACGTAATTTTTTTCGAAGTAGTCTGAAATTTTTACTCATAACTTTTAACGTTGGGAACCGATTTTGCTGATTTTTAATACCAAACTGCTTAGGACAACAATGAGTAGTGTTTGGTGAATTTGGTTTATTTCTTTTGCTTAGTTTAACGTGAGCGTGTTTTAGGCAGACAGACATAGCTAAATCGACTCAGAATTTCATATGGATCAAGAATATATATACTTTGTTGGGTCTCAGATGAATATTTCTAGGTGTTACACACGGAATGACAAACTTATATATACCCTCTATCACCACTGATGTTGTAGAGGGTATAATGAACAAAAATGTTTGCATAAATTAATATTTTGTAAATTTTACCATATTTATTCAAAATTCACTTTTTCAATTTATCTAAATTCATTTTTTATACTAAATATTTCGTACAATTTCGTATATATTACAAAAGAATTTCGTGGTGCGAAACAACGAAAGATTCGTACAATGTACGACATTTTTCGTATATATTAGGCATGGATTTTTTTCAGTGTACCTTTGCCCTAATGTACATGTGTATAAATATTCGCAGTTTTTTAAATTAAATAAAACATGAAAAGAAAAAACACATTTGTCTTTATATTCAGTATTTATTACAAATTATTTATTTTTAATGCGCAATACGTAAGTCAAAATAAATTGATGTAAATAATCGTTTTTAATACATTATCACCAACTTCGTAAATTAAAAAAAATATTGGAAAACACTTTAAATAGCTCTAATTAGTTTAACAGGTTTAATTGGTTTAATTCGATTTTGTTAATTGGATTTGACATTATTGATGTTCTTTTTTCACAGAGAGAGATATAGTATATATTATAGAGAGAGTATCTTTATTGAGAGTTGAGGATGCCACTTGATAAAATGTCAATATCAAAATAAACACCAATCGAACGAAACCGTTGAAGAAATTACTAATTAAGTGTTTTTATAACAAAACTTAACTACAAAATTAACCAACAGAAAAAGTACATCAGTATTATCAATTTAATCATATAGTATAATATAAAAAAATTTATTCTAATGAATTAAACAAAATATGTATGTAAAGTACAAAAAGAGAACTCTAGAGGGAGAGAGTGTGAGAGCGAATTTGTTTTTAACTACATTTTGTAAACAAGAGAAATGCATATATAAGTTTGTATGTAGGTTGTTCAACTATATATGTGAGAGATTTATAGCGAGCGCCGTTATTTTGTTCTCTTGTTTGTAAAAAAATAAACTATGTGTATTTACAATTATTACAATAATAATAATATTAATAATATTAAGTATTCGTTATTCGTTTGTTTTATGATTCGGTACTAAATACATTGATGGAGAAAGCGGCAAATGTTTCACCCTTTCTTCCAATCGATTTAGCTTGGTATTGACCTATATCATCTATGGAACATTGCTTAATGGTGAAGGTGTAGCGATTGCCATCTTCCTTGGTAAAGGTGTAGCGTGAACTAGATTCGTTGACTTGTTTGCCATCTTTAAGCCAGGTCAATTGTAAAGGTTCTTCTTGGGTTTCACATTCGAATTTAGCGTTTTCACCTTCCTGAACGGTTACTGATGTGGGGAATTTGACGAAAGTGGGTTGCTTTGGCTCTTCACCTGGTACAATCACATTGATGGTACATGTGCTATATGATTCACCAGCGTCGTTGAATGCTTCGCAGGTATAAGTACCAGCATCTTCAGGGAAGATCTCTGCTATTTGTAATTTATAAATATTCGCCTCTTTGGTATATTGGAAATCTTTGCTGGGCTTGATTTCTTTGTTATTATGCAACCATACCACATCGAAGTTTTCAGCGCCAATAATGCGGCACGCCAATGTCACCATATCACCGTCTTTAACGAAGCGGGATTCTAAATGACTAACAATTCTTGGTGGTTTATCACTGCTAATTAAACGTTTGGTGGAGTTTTTATCCAAAGCTATTATTGAGATGAATTGAAATAAAAAAATATTATAATTAGTTAAGAAATCGTTTCATTGATTATAGTTAAAAAAAAAAACATACGTTTAACAGTTAATTTGCATTTTGTTTCGACGGCGCTAATAGAGTTGGTTGCTGTGCAGGTGTAAACCCCTTCATCTTCGGGGAATACTTCATGTATGGTAAGTGTGGCAATGCCATTTTTATATTTCAAGTCCATAATATCTGACGAGGCAATGGATTTTCCATTTTTAGACCATGTGATTTGTGGATCTGGATCTCCTTTAACATGGCAGGTCAATACCAATTGATCACCATCACGTATACTCAAGTCTTGTAAGGGCTTGGTAAACTCTGGCTTGCACATTAAAGAATCATCTGGAGGCACTAGAAATTTACAATAATTGGAAATATTATTATATATATCAATTAATATTCATTTTGTATTTCATCTTACGTATCAATTCCTTAGTGGCACTACGTGATCTGGAGGGACTTCCGGGAGTTTGAAGGCTGTTGGCGGCATATTTCTTTTTGTTCGAAATGCTATTATTTGTTGTTGAATAGGAACTTGTAGAGTTATTGACAGTCTAAAAGTCAATAAAGAGACAAATAGATACGTATAAGATAAGATTATAATAAACAAGTAACGGCTATGTGTATTCGGCTATGCCAAATACCATAGGGTTATTTCATTAACTGAAAATTGACCGAAATTTCTAAAAAGTGTTAAACTTGAATACTAAAATCATTCCTTTGTTAACCATTTTGCTGACTTAAATAGCAAACATAATGATTTAAAATACACATACATACTTATATACTACTTGTAGAAATCAAACGGAATCACAAACTGATATACACCCTTTTCGGGAAGGTAAAATTATGAATTTTTCAACAATAAAAATTTTCAAGCAATAATATAAATTTCAATACTAATGTAAATCCATATAATTGCACTTTTGCATTTACCTTGTTGCTGCTGCTGGATGAGTAGTTTTGATTCGTCGATGAATAGTTCGACGAAACCCCATTCTGTCGTGTTGTGGATGAAGAAAATGAGCTAGAATTATGTGAAGATGAACTAAATTGTGTCCTCGTTATGATTGGTGGTGGCACTGGTTTAAGAGGATGTTCAATATATTTGCGATCTAAGGAAACAAATGTCATAAAAAAGAACATATAAATATTCGCACTAGCAGACGGTAATAAGTGGATATATTTGGTCATTTACATACATGTGCATACATATTCTAATTAAATCATTAGAATGTTTTAATTTTTTTTAAGAATAATACTCTGTGTCATATTAACATAAATAAATTTAATTGTTCTAAATACCAGAAAAGTTTGATTAAAATGCTTCTTTATGTACTGACTGATACTGAGTAACATGTATGTAGATGCCTAATGTTGTACTGTATGTGAACATTTAGTTAGTCCTTTAAATATATTTTTTTGTCTGGTTCTCCCAAGTTCTTAGATCAATCTGAATGAAATCTATTCTGGAACACTAAACATTAAATGAATTGTTTACGTTGTATCATTTTATCAAACTTTGGGAGCACAAATTTAAGGACCAACATAATGTATCAAACAACATACAGTATCTAAATTAAGTTTATCGGTAATTATTTTATTATATATTACGTATTCATTTTATTGCATGACAAAATTACTAGATGTAATTCTATATTAAAATGCATGCTTTGTGAAAATAGATCTAGTGGGTGCTATTTAAATTGGTGTGAGTATTTTTATATAAGTATTAGTTTATTTCAATACCTTATTATATTTAGGGTTAATAATATACATACATATATTTACAGATTTTGTTTAAATAACAGGAGTGGGATTGGAATTATACGTAGGGAAAATTTTATGTGTGTATTTAAAATAGAATACTTATTGTTTTTAACCAAATTAAGGAAAATTAAGTGTTAGGGAAATTAAAAACATAGCTTTGTTTTCCTTAAAAAAATCTTTACCTCCTGAATATAAGAAATTATGAGCAAGTTCTGCCTGCTCAGGTGTAACCCATTCTCCTATTCAAAAAAGAATTATATAAATTTTTGTTTTAATATTAGTAAAAATTATAATTAAAAATATAGTAAAAACTATAGTCGGTCAAGGCCGACCTTACAGGTATGTAAATACATATACACAAATTATATTATTTGCAGTGTCCTACCGAACATTAGAATTCGATTAGGGTGTTCGGCAAAATCTTATTTGATTCCTGGATAACAATTACCATGACCTCTAAATTATGTTTTAGATAAATTATAATAAAAAGTTATGTAAGGGTTCGCTCTAAAACTTGTGTTTGGTTGGCCACTACTAATAAGTTTAAAAAATAATATTTTATGTAATTTTAATCCCAATTGACGGAATTACTGTTATAGTGTCGATATTTCTGAATACAATACATATACTACGTAAACCGGAACATCAAAGATATAAATAGTAACTGATTTTTGTGAAACAAATTGAGTAACGGACCGTAGCAATATAACGATGTACAAATATATATTGAGTTATTTCGAAGTATTTATTCGAGAACACTTACTTTCTCTCCCAAGATTTCAATCTCACTCGTATATAAATTAAAATAAATTTGGTATTGACTAATTGGGGAATGTAGAAACAATGGCAGCAATTTTTGTTATAAGCTAACCTATTGATGTCATCCAGTTAGATATGCCGAATCCTGCTGATCAGTCAAAACACCAGTACGATATACGTTTTTAGCTAATAAATATTGTGACTCACCATTTGAGGATTGTAACCTATACAGCACTCTTTTTTGGGGATTGTTTCTTTTGTAACGCTAATTGAAATAATCTTTTTGGAATAATGTTAATGCATTTTTAAGAAATGTTTAAATATTTGACGTGTTTTTCAAACAAAAAATAAAACTAACATGACTATATAGTTTCATATCTATACAAAAAGTGCATATTGCTGCTTTGTTTCTACACCCCTCAATTGATGAAGCAAAATAATTTATATATTTATATTTTTCATAATATTTATTTACCTTCAACAATGACTACACATTCGGTTTCATCTGTACCATGGCAATTTGTAGCCTTGCATGTGTATTTACCAGAGTCGGAGGGCTTGCAGTCAATGATTTCCATTGTAACTACACCATCAGAATGGGTCATAGAATATTCATATTTGTTTAGTTCGCGACCATCCTTGTACCACTTAACGGTTGGCACTGGTTTACCACTTAGACAGCAGAGAAGTTTGCAGGTATCACGAGCCTGCATAACGCGTGGACGTAACAGGAATGTAAAACTGGGTGCTGATTCGGATTCTTCTTGCCAGAACGTGTATGGGAGAGGTTCACGGCGACGAACCGGTGTTGACTCATGGACATATCTAGGCTGTTCCTTAGGCAGTGGTTGAACGTTTAGGAAAACGACTTCTTCGCGTGAGCCATAATGATTTTCGGCACGTATTATGTACTCGCCGCGATCTTCTAGTTTTACACGATTGATGATAAAGTAGTAGTCATCGCCAGCGTATCTCTTCATAAACTTGACGCTTTGGCGCAGCTCAACATTGTTGTGGGTCCATGTAAGTGTAGGTGTTGCAATGGCAATGCAGCGGCAGTAGAATTTGACGCTTTGACCTTCGTAACAGAATTGGGATGATGGACGTATTACAAAGCGAGGAGCAGCTTGACGACGATCAAATGATGTGTCATGCATTTTGTATTTTTCCATAAGAAGTTTGCGTAGTGAAGAATATTCCGAAAGGCGACCAATAGGTAACAGGTATTTTCCAAAGTCTTCATACTTCTTACGAAGTTTGTCCCGGAATGCAAGATAACGATCGCGTGCAATTTGTTGTGTAAGATCACTATGATCGCCGGTTAGCCATGGATGCAACAAGCACTCATGTGCAGTCATACGTTTTTCCTTGTTAGCCACCAGAAGTTTTCGTATAAAGTCTTTTCCCTCCTCGGAAATATGACGGAAAGCCTGAGCATCAAAGTCCCAATCACAAGCCTTAACGTTTTTAAGTGTTTGTATGTCATTATCACCAGCAAAAGGTGAAAGACCACTAAGCAGGACATATGTTAAGACACCAGTAGCCCACATATCGGTGTAGAAGCCAACTGGTTCGCGATTGACAATTTCTGGTGCTGCAAACTCTGCAGTACCAGTTGTAATCTTAACTACCTCATTGGGGTCCAGACGTGTCGCTAGACCGAAATCTATTAATTTCACATTTGTGCTATTACGGGTTTGACACATTATATTTTCTGGCTTTATATCTAGATGTATAATATTCTTTTCGTGCATATGTCTTATGCCTTCGCAAATTTGTCTCATGTAGTTAATAACTTCGGCTTCAGTCATACGATAACCTTCTGTTGTAATGCGTTCGAAAAGTTCTCCGCCAGATAAGCTATATGATGAATAATAAAAAATACACATATATATATTAAAAGTGGATATTTTTTATAGTAAAATACTTACAATTCCAAAATTAAAACCATTTCATCGTCGTCCTCATAGGCATCGTGCAAGTTTATTAACTTTTGATGGTGCAATTGGTTCATTATATCGATTTCACGTCGAATGAGGTCTTTTTCAACAGCATGTGAGACAGGTATGAACTTGGCAGCGAAAATGTTGCCTGTACTACGTTCACGGCATCTGTGTACTACACCAAAGGCACCAGTACCGATTTCTTCTAAGATATCATATTTGTCATATACACTATCGTGTGAGATTTCGACTGGTTGCGGTACATATTTAGAATAAATATCAAAGACATATGAATCATAATCCTTGATGGGCCCATCAGCCTTGCCTCGTACCTTTTTGCCATTTTCATCGATTTCCCATTTACGTTCTTTAGGCTTCTTTTTAATAGCATCCTTTGTCTTCACTAAGGTACTTACGTCTGAAGGATCGGAACGACCATAAACATTATCGGCATAAACCCGGAATTCATATTCCTTTCCAGGTGTCAATCCTGTAACAGCCATTGTTGTGAAACGGGTATTACCCACACGAAGCCAGGAGGATAGGGGATGTTCACGTTTTTCTACCAAATAGTTGGTTATGTTACTACCACCATCCCAAACTGGTGCCTTCCAGCTAAGTGATAACGAATCAATGCCAATATTATCAACGGTGGGGAATCGTGGAGGATCAGGGCGGTCACTTATTTGTATTTTAATAATAGCCGTATCAGAACCCAATTCATTTTCTGCCGTTATTCTATAAGGGCCCGAATCCATACGAGAACCATCACGAATTGTTAATATAGCGTGACGTTCTTTTGTTTCTACGTGGTAGTGACCACCAGACTCAATATTTTCACCATCACGTACCCAATGAATACGAGGCTTAGGGAAGCCAGTGAATGGAATTTTAACAACAACATTTTCGCCTTTGTCAAAGTAGGCAGTGTCACGGAATCGTGGTGGAACGTTCAATTTTGGTGCGGCTTAAAAAAACATTTTTATAAACATTAATATGAGTCATTTGATAAAAGTAGTGTACAATGCTATATATAATTCTAAAGTAAATGCATGTTAAAATAAGTGCATACTTACTTGCAATTGCAAGAGCGGCGCGAGTTGATTTGGCACCAGCTTTGTTTACAGCACGGCATACATATTCATCAGCATCTTCGCCAAAGACATCGTTAATATTGAGGAAATAATTGTCGCCTTCTGAGTACATATGATAACGGGCACCATTGGTAATTTCACGTGCTCCCTTGTACCAAGTAATAACTGGCTTAGGAATACCGGTTATTGTACAACTAAATTGTGCGTTATGATTTTGTATGCATTGGGCATCGCGTAGCGGTTTCACAATCACAGGCGCTGTTGCAGCCTTTGGATCAATCATCTTTACAGGTGTTGAAGCTACAGACTCCTTGGAGAGACCAGCTTCATTTTGAGCGAAAACGCGGAATTCATATTGACGTCCCTCAATAAGGTTGGGACAATTGATTTGGTTGGCCGCGCAAATGGTAACGTTGACACGTTGCCATGTGCTGCTACCAACCTCGCGCTTGTCTATCCAATAGCCTTGAATGTGAGCACCGCCATCCGATTCGGGTTTTTCCCATTCCAAATGCACAAAGTCCTCGCCGATTTCATGAACCTTGGGGGTTCCTGGTGGAGATGGTGGGTCTATTGGAGCCTTGGCTCTAATTGGGTTAAGTCCTTCCAAAGCTGGACCCATGCCATTTTCATTAACAGCCATAACACGGAACACGTATTCTTGATTTTCAATAAGACCCTGAACATTGAATGAGGTCTCCTTACAGAAACTGGATACGGTTATCCAATGTGGAGAAGTAACGTCTTTGCGTTCTACAACATAGTGAGTAACACGTAGACCGCCATCATATGTGGGTGGACGCCAAGCCAGTGTACAAGAGTGCTTGTTAATATGTGAGACACCCATTGGGCCGACAGGTGCTGAAGGCAAGCCAGTTATGCGTGCATCAAATTGAGCAGTGGCAGTACCTGAATCATTGGAGAATTCGATTTGATATAATCCTGCATCAGTCTTAACGATGTCACGTATGAAAATGGCTACATAATCGTCGAAAATGGTGTATTTGAAATGAGACTCGTCATCAGTTATTGTTTCATTGTTACGAGTAATCCTAACATTCATAGGTTGATCACCGCCATAGAAGATTTTAATTTTAGTGTTATCACCTTCGGGCCAGAACAACTCTGTTGGACATCTGTTGATAACTGGAGGTGAGCCAATCTTGAGATGTCCAGATGTATGCACAAAACCAAGGGAGTTAATGGCTTCACAAGTGTAATCGCCATCATCACCATTCTGTACATTGGAGATATGCAAACGGAAAACGCCATCCTTACTATCACAAGTATAACGGCCTGAGCCCATTTGAATTTCTTTTCCATTACGTAGCCATCTTGCTGTAGGAGCGGGTTTGCCAGTAGCCTGACATTGCAAAGTAAAGTCTTTGCCAAATGGTGCCACACGATCTTGTAGACGAGTTATCCATTCGGGCTTCTCACCACCTAATACTTCGCAAACCTTAATAGGCATGGTGCAGGAACTGGGTTCGGAACGACCGGCAGCATTGACAGCAAAAATGCGGAATTCATAGTCTCCCATTTCAATGAGGTTTATAACAGTGTATTCAGTATCCATGACATTGTAGTCATTACATTTAACCCAAATAGCGCCCCCAATATCACGACGCTCCACGATGTAACCAGTGATACGTGAACCTCCATCGCTGAGTGGTTTCTCCCATTTGAGGTCAACGTAGTTTTTGCCTACTTTAACAACTTGAGGCGTACCAGGTGGTGAAGGAACCGTGAACTTACCCTTAAGTTTAAAGCGTGTGGAAGGAGCTGAGGGTTTACTGAAACCAGCAGCATTTTTAGCTTTAACTCTGAATTCGTATTCACAGCCATTTGTTAGATTGTATAGCTGATATTTGGTGTCTTTAATCAAAAATTCATAGGTATTCCAAGCGGAGTCATTCACAACGTCTCGGTATTCAATTTGGTAGCCTTGGATGCGGGAACCACCATCACTGCTTGGACGAGTCCAGATCAATGTGACATTGCCTGAGTCCCAGTCTATAACTTTAGGTTGACCTGGAGCATCAGGAACGGTAAATTGGTATTTTGCTGTTATAGGATCTTCCATTTCCAGGGGTTCGGAGAGACCATATTGATTTTCAGCGCGTACACGGAAGTGATACTTGTGATTTGGTTCCAAGCCCATTACATCGTAGTGAATATTACGCACAAAACTACTAACTTTTACCCAGGTGCCGCTGTTATCAAGTTTTTCGACCACATAGTTGGTAATCGGTGATCCGCCATCATCTAATGGAGTCTTCCAAGACAGTGTGCAGGTATCGGGTGTAATGTCTGAGGCCATCAAAGGTCCTTGAGGAATGCCTGGTTTATCGACAACCGTTACATAGCAAGAAGCAGAATCAGAACCCTTGTTGTTGGTGAGAGTAATGGTGTACGATCCAGTCTCTGAGCGCTTAGCGCACTTGTTGTGATAGACAGAACTGTAATCTGTAGTCTCGAATTTGATACGATCGTCTTGCAAAACTTCTTGGTTGTTAATAGTCCATGCTGAAGTAGGCCGTGGATTGGCATGATAAGGCACAGTTATACGGAATTCTTCACCAGCAATTACAGTCATATCACGTATTGAGAGATCAGAAGTAATCTTTGGTGCATGTGGTGGTCGGCGGCAGAATATAGGATCACTTGAAGCGCTATATGGTGATTGACCAGCAGCATTTACTGCAGCTACTCTAAACTCATATTCAGCATTTTCAATAAGGTTGGGAATTTTACATGTCAAACTGGGATACAATGATTGTATAGCTTTAGTCCACTTTTCTTCACTGATCAAGCGTTTTTCTATAACATAACCAGTAATGGGAGAGCCACCATCGTGTCTAGGTTTAGTCCATGTAATTGTAATGCTATCTTCGGAGGAATCAATACCACGAGGCACGCCTGGGGCATTAGGAACATCGAAGGGATGTCTGGCGCGAATATGTTCATCTGTAGTTGCTGGATCAGATTGTCCATATTTATTTTCAGCAATTACACGGAAATCGTATTCCTTGCCTATCGTTAAATTACGTATACGTACGAAAGGTACAGTGCAGTAACTGCTAACCTTTGACCAAGTTGATGAGTGGGCTTCTTTCTTTTCAATAATGTAGTTAGTGATTGGTGAACCTCCATCATCTTTAGGTGGTGTCCAATATAATGTAAGAGCATCACCAGCGAATTCGTCAGCACACAAATTGGTGGGTGGTTTTGGACGATCTAGAACCTTAACATTTATAGTAGCGGTATCAAAACCAGACGGATTTTTCAGCTGCAGTCTGTATTGTCCAGAGTCGGAGCGTTTAGAATTTTTTACAATAAATGAAGCCGAATCATCTGTTAAACGTTGGAACATACGTTGACCATCATCCTCTAACACTATATCGTTAGCATACCAATGAGCGGTTGGTCGAGGGAAGCCTACATAAGGAACGTGAATGCTAAAGTCCTCACCAGCACGACAAACAATATCGCGAACGCCTCCTAGATCCATGCATGGTTTGTTGGCTTGTTCTTCAATAACAATTGGTTGTGAAGGTTTTGAAGGATCTGAGCGACCAACTTCATTAACAGCAGAGACGCGGAAAGTATATTCTTCACCTTCCTTTAGGTTTGGTATGGTATGTACGGTATTATTTATAGGCAATTCGTTAACTGGTTCCCAGTTCTTAGAATTTTTAGGTTTAATTTCCAAGAAATAGCCCTTGATTTTAGATTTACCATCATTTCTAGGAGGACGCCATGACAAGGTAACACTATCCTTAGTTATACGATCTGCCTTTGGTGGCTCTGGTGGATCAGGTTTGTATCTTTGTAATTCAGCCGTAATAGGTTCCGAAGGCTTGGATGGTTTACCAGGTCCGGCCTCATTAACAGCCAAAACGCGGAACTCATAACGTCCGCCTTCGTGTAAGTCAGGTACGGTATAGCTGGTATTTGGTGTTGGATAGTTGTTGCATTTGATCCATTCCCCTCCACGTTCACGACGTTCAACTATATAACCAGTGATAGGTTTACCCCCGCAATACTCTGGTGGATGCCATTCCAAACTGGCTGATGTTGGTGAATAGGCGACAACCTTTGGCTGACTTGGAGCATCTGGGGGATCAAATGGCGATTTCGCAACAATGGGTTTACCTTCTAATGGTTCAGATAGGCCATATATATTTTCTGCTCTAACTCGGAATACATATTTCTTGCCCTCTGTCAGACCCTTCACCGTATAGCTAGTTTTAGGACAATAGCCTGGTACAGGGCGCCAGTTATCAGAACCAAATTCACTTAGTTCAATAACGTAGCCAGTAATATCACTTCCTCCATTATCTTTGGGAGGGTTCCACGAAAGGGAGATGTGATCAGGAGCAGTTTCAGTGTAAGTCAATGGTCCTTCAGGTGGAGTGGGCTTATCAACAACTATGATTTCGATATCTGCGGAATCTTTTCCGAATTCATTTGATGCCGTAATATTGTAAACAGCAGCATCGTCTCTGGTGGTATCGTCGATGCGGAAGATAGTACGTTCCGAATTTGTACTAAATGAGTATCGGTTATTTTCAGGTACTCTAACACTTCCACGCTTCCATTCAATTGTGGGTGTGGGAGCTCCCGAAATGGGTATATTAACATTCACGGGTTCACCAGCACGCACCTTAATCTTGCGGCCGATTAAACCATCCAAATGCAAACGTGGTTTTTCGCGCATTGATTTAGCAGTCAATACATTGGAGGGTTCTGAGTGTTTACCATTACCAGCTGCATTTACAGCAGACACGCGGTATTGATATTGGTGATCGAAAGTAACGCGATCATCTGTGTATTCGGTGTTAGGAACAGGTTCAGCATTAATCTTAAGCCAGCGACCAGTGGCAACGTCACGTCTTTCAATGTCATAGCCAATGACAGGAGAACCTCCATTACTAATAGGGGCCTTCCATTTAATAGAAATATGATCCTTATCACTTTCGGTCAGCTCTGGCTTGCTAGGAGCTCCAGGTACTGTGTATTGATTCTTGGCAATTACTGGTTCTTCCGATGTCAGAGGATCAGAACGTCCCTGCAAGTTTTCTGCCATTACGCGGAATTCATATTGTGTACCTTCCAAGAGTCGTGGCACAACGGCATGATTGTATTTGGCATTAACATAGGTCACTGCTGGCACCCAGCCACCACCGTGAGTCAAGTCACGTTTTTCAATAACATAAGCAGAAATTTCTGAACCTCCATTGTCTTTAGGAGGTTTCCACGAAACTGTTACAGAATTTGCAGTAATTTCTTCATACTCCAGAGGACCAACTGGTGGTCCAGGGCGATCAAGTACAACCAATTCAAAGCTTCCTTCATCAATGCCTGAATCGTTACGTAAGAGCAAATGATAGCGACCAGAATCACTACGCTGACAATTGACAGTGTGAACAACTGTATGGTAGCCAATCGAAGTTATGGTAGAGCGTTCATTATTTGTCAAAGGTTTGCTGTTGAGGTTCCAAATAACTTCGGGCGCTGGTTCACCAATGAAATTGATATCAATATGGAAAATAAGACCCGCTTTAATGCGTATATCATGCAAGGGCGTAATAATTTTAGGAGCCAAATATCTAGCCTTGGCTGTGATCATATCCGAAGGTTCGGAAGGTTCTGATTGGCCAGCTTGATTTACAGCAATGACACGGAATTCATACTCTTGTCCTTCTGTTAAATCTGGAACTGTCGCCGATGTTTTGTTTGCAGGGGCATGAACCACATTAACCCAGTAGGGACTACCCTTTTCTTTCTTTTGTATAATATACTCTGTGATGGGAGAACCACCATCCGACTTGGGCTCAGCCCATTGCAAGTCAACGTGATCACGATCCCAGTCAGTGACGACGGGCTTGCCAGGTGCATCTGGTTCATCGAATTCATTTTTGGCGATAATACTCTTGGCAGCTTCCAAAGGTTCGGATTCTCCAATAGCATTTACTGCTTTGACACGGAACAAATATTCTTTGCGATGTGTAAGGCGTGTCACATCATGTACTGGGTGTGTGCTCATACCAGCGTCAGACCAAGTACCGCGTGACAAGTCCATTTTTTCAATAATATAGTGTAAAATAGGTGAACCACCATCATCTTCGGGCACTTGCCAGGTAAGATGACAACCATCTCGAGTAATTTTAGTGATATCCAAAGGACCAATTGGTGGGCTAGGACGATCCAATACTGTTGCGTGAGCAGTAGCGTCAAATGATCCGTGTTCGTTTTTCAAAACCAGGGTATATCTACCTTCATCGGAACGCAACGCACTTGAAATTTCGAATGTTAATTCGTTTTGGAATAAGTTCATATCGACACGTGGCGAAGGTTCAATTTCCTTGCCATTAAACAACCACTTAATTGTTGGTCTTGGAGATGCTTCAATAGGCAGTGACCAACCGAGGCTCTTTCCAGCATGAACTGTAATGTCGTTAAGCAAAGACTTATCAAAGTAGGGTGCCAAAAATCGAGGTTTACAAATTACTGGCATTGTAGGATCAGATGGGTCACTGTGACCACCACGGTTAACTGCAACTACTCGGAATTCATACTCTTGACCTTCAGTTAAATCAGGAATATGAGCTTTTGTTTCACCTCCAGGAACGTCCAAAGCTTTCTCCCATTGCCCGAATTTAGGACGCTTCTCTATGATGTAACCAGTAATGGGGGATCCACCATCACGTTTAGGAGCTGGCCATTCCAGATCGACAAAGTTTTTACCCCAATCAACTGCCTGGGGTTGTCCAGGTTTGTCAGGTCGTGAGAAGGGATCCTTGGCCGTAATGGCTTGGGTGGTTACGAGAGGTTGTGATTGGCCTTGTTTGTTAACGGCACGTACGCGGAAATTGTAGTCATGTCCTTCGATTAGATTCTCAGCACGAATTTCGCAATCAGCACAATCACCTACTGGTACCCATCTCATGGCATCAGTATCCATTTTTTCCACGACATAGTGTGTAATTTCTGAACCACCGTCATCTTTAGGTGGACGCCAACGTAAAGTAATGGAGTTCTTGGTGACTTCATCAGGACGTAGAGGTCCCTCAGGAGCCGACGGTACATCCAAAACAGTAACTTTAACTGTAGCTTTGTCCACGCCATTAATATTGCGAGCTACTAATGTGTATTCTCCAGTATCGGCACGCTTAGCATCGACTACGCGAAGTTTTGTGCGGTAGTCTTCATTGACCAGCTTAACACGATCAGTGTTAATAACAATATTGCCTTCATGTGACCATTCCTTTGCAGGAACAGGTTCACCAATTACAGGTACATCAAATTCAAATGTATTACCAGCACGTACTTTAATATCAAGCATAAAGTTACGATCAATCTTTGGCGGTAAATTCTTAGGACGTGCAACATGAGATAGTGAAGCATCACTAGGTTCTCCTGGCCCAGCTTTATTAACAGCACGTACACGGAATTCATATTTAACACCTTCGACCAAATCAGGAACATGACCCGATGTGACATCACCTTCAACTTCTGCACAAGGTTCCCAGTTTGGAGAATACTTATCGCGCTTCTCAATTACATAGCCTGTAATAGGCGAGCCACCATCACTCTCGGGACGAGACCATTCCAAGTCCACAAAGTCTTTGTCAAAGTCTTTGATTTCTGGTGTTCCAGGTTTTGTGGGTTCTCCATAGGGATTTTTGGCTTCAGTGGCATGAGGAGTAGTCAACGGATCAGAGGTTCCTTGACGGTTCTTAGCACGTACACGGAATTTGTATTTGTGGCCTGGGGTAAGACCTTTAACATCGAAATTAGTAGTAGGACCATCAGTTTCACCAGCTGGAACCCAACGTCCAGTAATTTCGTCCAACTTTTCAATTACATAGTTTTCAATTGGTTGCCCGCCATCATCATCTGGAGGATTCCAGTGTAATGAGCAACCTTCAGCATGAACATTATCCACCTTCAAGGGGCCATTGGGAGGTGAAGGCTTGTCAATTACAGTGACTTTGACATCGGCACTATCTTCTCCACTCATGTTTTCAGCATGTACGGTATATACTCCTGAATCAGCACGTGTAGCGTTAGATACCTTCAGTTTGGTGTTATAATCAACATGTGTAACTTTCACATTATCTTTAGTGTAAACTTCACGTTTTTTAAGCAACCACTTGGTTTTGGGTGCAGGTTCACCTGACACCTTGCAGTCAAATGTAAAGGCCTGTCCTGCTTTAATGCGAACCTCGATGAGATTAGTGCGATCAATAAGAGGTGCCTTATTACGAGGTTTAGCTACAATGGGTTGGGTAGCATCTGATGGTTCACCAGGACCAGCGGCATTTACAGCCGAAACACGGAATTCGTAAGCCTGGCCTTCTACTAAATCAGGTACTGTGGCCTTGGTTTGATCAGCAGGCACTTCAGCGGCTTTCTCCCATTTACCATATTTATCCTTCTTTTCTACAATATAACCTGTAATAGGAGATCCACCATCGTTAAAGGGAGCTGTCCAGGCCAAGTCAATATGGTCTTTATCCCAATCGGTAGGTCGAAGGTTTTCTGGCTTGCCAGGTTCATCGAAGGGATTTTTGGCAATAATGGATTCATCGCCTACTAAAGGTTCTGATTCTCCTTCAGCATTGACAGCAGAAACACGGAATTTGTATTCACCTCCAGGATTGAGGCCTGTGACATCGGCTTGAGGTTCCGTAGAACGGCAACAAGGTATCCAGCATCCACTTTCAGGGTCCAGTTTATCAATTTGGAAATATTCAATAGGAGTGCCGCCATCATCTTGTGGCCGTTTCCATTTTAGATGACAGCCTTCTTTGTGAACATCAGAAATTTGTAGAGGACCTTTAGGGGCAGTTGGTTTGTCTGTTACCACTACATTAATTTGAACTGTATCTTTGCCGGAGCTATTTGTAGCCGTAACAACATATTCGCCTGAATCGGCGCGCTGAGCGGGACGAATGACTAATTTCGTATAGTAGTCGGGAGAATCAATAGTGACGTTTTTGCCTGTTGTCAAGGGACAATTAGAAAATCTCCATTCCACTTTGGGAGCAGGCTCGCCCACAATGTTGGCATCTAATTTCAAAGTGGAACCAGCAGAAATTGTTACATCTCTTAAATTACGTCTATCAATCTTAGGTGCCAAATAACGAGGTTTGGCTACAAATGTTTTACCGGCATCAGAGGGTTCAGATTGACCAGCTTTGTTGACAGCTATAATACGGAATTGATACTCATTTCCTTCAATCAGACCATTTATTGTTGCCAAGGGTGCTGGAGAATCAGTTTCAAGAGCTTTCTCCCACATTGGACTATATTTGTCCTTCTTCTCTACTATATAACCAGTGATTGGTGAACCGCCATCACTAGCAGGTTCTGGCCAGGCCAAATCAACTTTATTCGCCGTCCAGTCTGTAGGTTCAGGTGCTCCAGGCTTAGATGGTGTTGTGAAGGGATCTTTAGCAACGATTGTTCCAAATGTTTCTAGAGGTTCTGATTCACCTTCTTTATTAACAGCTTTAACACGGAATTTGTATTCGTGTCCTGGAGTTAAGCCATCAACTTCAAATTCAGGTACATCACTCTTTCCACAAGGCAACCAAATACCGGTATCTGGATCGAACTTTTCAATGACATATCCATCAATAGGCTCACCACCATCGTCCTTGGGTTTTTTCCATTTCAATTTGCAACCTTCTTTGTGAATATCCGAAACTTCCAAAGGACCCTCTGGTTTGGCAGGTTTTGCTGAAAACATGTATAATATGTATAACATTTTGTATTTGAATTAATTATTTTACTATACTTACTTATAATGTTTATTTGAAATTCAACTTGATCTTGACCATATTTGTTAGTAGCTACAATCTTATATAGACCAGTATCTTTACGTTCTGGACTTCCATTGATGTATTTAGTATTGTACGGAATATTGTCAATGCGACGAGATGAAGTTTGTTGAATGGATTTTCCACTTTGAGACCAAACAACATCAGGAGCTGGTTCACCGGATACCTGAATATCCAAACAAATAGGTTCTCCAGCTTTTACATTGTAAGTGCGGATATTGCGGCGATCGATTTTGGGAGCGACTAAAATTAAATTTAATTAGTATTTTTTGAATTGAAATAAAAAAAATTTATTTACGTTTTCTTGGTTTTGTTATAACCGTCTTGCTGGCATCAGAGGGTTCTCCAGGCCCTGCAGCATTTATAGCTTTAACTCTAAATTCGTATTCACAGTTTTCATCCAAATTAGGTACAGTGGCTTTGCACTCATCACCTGGTAATGGTGCCGAAATTTCAGTAGCCTTAATCCATTTATCTGTACCCTTTTCACGTTTTTCAACAGTGTAGCCAGTTATAGGAGAACCACCGTCGTTGAGCGGTGGTTTCCAAACAAGATCTACATGATCCTTATCCCAGTCAACTGCCTCTGGTGTACCAGGTTTACCGGGTTCATCGAATGGATTTTTAGCAATAATAGATTTATCACCATTCAAAGGCTCCGATTCACCTTCAGTGTTAACAGCCAGAACACGGAATTTATACTCCTGGCCAGGCACCAAATTATTCAATTCAGCAAATGGTTCCTTAAAGCGTCCTGATGGTAACCAACGGCCAGTTTCCACATCCATTTTCTCAACAATATAGTGTTCAATAGGTAAACCACCATCGTCCAATGGAGGATTCCATTTAAGCTTACAACCTTCCTTATGTACATCTGATATACGAAGAGGTCCTTCTGGCTGACCAGGTCTATCAAGGACAGTAACTTCAAATGAAGCTTCATCGTGGCCAGATTCATTTTCAGCCTTAATGGTATATTTGCCAGTATGGGAACGTTTGGCAAAGGGTATTGCAAGTTTAGTGCGGTATGGTTCTAAATCAATAGTAACTTCATCGCCTTCCAGACGTGCTTTATTGTGGAACCAAGTCTTTGTTGCTGGTGGTTCTCCTGATACTTTAATGTCGTATCTCACATGGTTGCCAGCCTTAACTGTAATATCCTTAATGTTTGTGCGATCGATTTTGGGAGGAGCAAATCTGTCTTTAGCAATCATTTGATCTGAAGGTTCTGAAGGTTTACTTTGACCAGCTTTGTTAACAGCCTTGACACGGAATTGGTATTTTGTGCCCTCAATTAAATCATTGACGCGAGCCTTTGGCTCAGGCGTATTGGTCTCTAAAACTTTTTGCCACTTGCCAGTATTATTATCTTTCTTTTCGACTATATAACCGGTAATAGGAGCTCCACCGTCATCTTCGGGAGCACGCCACTTCAAGTCAGCATGATTACTAGACCAGTCGACAATTTGAGGTTTTCCGGGAGTATCAGCTGGATCATATGGATTTTTAGCTGTAGTAGGAATATCTGTAACCAATGGCTCAGATTCGCCTTCAGCATTGACAGCTTTAACACGGAACAAATATTCCTTACCCTCGGTAAGGCCAGTCACATCGGCTTCCGGAGACTTTGTGGTTAGTACTGGAACCCAACGTCCAGTTTCTGTGTCCATACGCTCAACCACATAATGTTCAATAGGTTCACCGCCATCATCGTCTGGTTTATCCCATTTCAAATGAACACTTTCTGCTGTCACATCGGAAACAGCCAAAGGACCTTTAGGCTTGCTGGGTTTACACAAAACTTCCAACTCAACTTCAACAGTATCAGTTCCGGAATCATTTTTAGCCATAACGATGTAAATGCCCTTATCGGAACGTTTAACTTTTGGCATTATAAATGTTGTTTTATAATCTTCATTTTCAATTTTTATTCTATCGTTAGTTTTAAGAACTTCGGCATTGTAAGTCCAGGTAACCTTTGCTGGTGGTTCACCTTTAACAGCTGCTTCCATATGCAACATTTGACCGCTGCGTAATGTTTTCTTTTGTAAGTTTTTGCGGTCGATATGGGGTTTAAGAAAACGAGGTTTAGCCACAACAGATTTTGAAACATCACTAGGTTCACTCGGACCTGCTTTATTAACCGCAACTATACGGAACTCGTATTCATGACCTTCTTCAACATTGGTTACTGTACCCTTAGTGTGATCTCCCGGAACAGTAGCAGCATCCACCCAAGATCTACCTGATTTATCGCGCATTTGTATAATATATTTCTGTATGGGTGCACCACCATCACTTTTTGGTGGATCCCATGCCAAATCCACAAAATCTTTATCCCAGTTAGTGGGTTCTGGACGTCCCGGCTTATCTGGCTCATCGAATGGATTTTTAGCAATTATAGGCTTTTCAGTTTCCAAATCCTCAGATTCGCCTTCCTTGTTTACGGCTCTTACACGGAACTTGTATGGTTTACCTTCGCTCAGTCCAATGACTTTAGCTTCGGGTTCTGTGCTTTTACCACAAGGCAACCATTGACCAGTATGTGGATCAAGTTTTTCAATTTCGTAGTAATCAATGGGAGCACCGCCATCATCTTCAGGTTTCTCCCATTTAAGTTTGCAACCGTGCTTAGTAATGTCATTGACTTGTAAAGGACCTTTAGGCTTTCCAGGCTTTCCTAATACGGTGACATCTAGTTCAGCAACATCTTCGCCCACTTCATTGCTAGCTTTAATTGTGTATTTGCCAGACATTGGACGTTTAGCACGCATAACGAAAAATTTGGTGTTATAGTCGACATTATCAATTTTAATGCCTTCTTCGTCGGACACCAAGGGTTGATCTCTGAAAGACCATTCTACTTTAGGTGCTGGCTCACCTTTAATGTTAATGTCCAAGCTAATAGAAAGACCCACTTTAACAATGACTGGTTTTAGATTAGTACGATCGATATGTGGTTTAACTGCAAAAAGAAAATAGTTTTTTTAAAGATATGTCTATGACCATGTACTGCTTCAGATTAAAATAGAAAAATAAACTTACGGAAACGTGGTTTGGCAATATGCCAATTCGTTTGCTCAGAAGGCTCGGAGGGACCAGCCTTGTTGACTGCTCTGACACGGAATTTATATTGTTGGCCCTCTTCTAGTTTTTTGACAACACCCTTGCAAACTGGTCCATCAGTTTCAGCGGCCTTAACAAACTCGCCGGAATCCTTGTCCATAACTTCAATTATGTAACTAGTAACAGGAGCACCACCATCACGAATTGGTGGTTCCCACTTCAGCTTGACATGGTGTTCATCCCAGTCTTCGAATTCTGGTAGACCAGGTGGTGCAGAAACATCGAATGGATTCTTGGCAACGATAGCCGAATCCGTTTCCAATGGTTCGGATTCACCTTCTTCATTAACTGCCTTAACACGGAATTGGTATCTGTGGTTTGGTTCCAAACCCTTGATTTCTTGTTCAGTCTTTTCGGGATCAACTGTACCGGCAGGTACCCAGCGCCCAACAGCGGTATCTAATTTTTCAATTACATAACCAGTAAGAGGTACACCACCATCATCTTTAGGTTTCTTCCATTTGAGTTTACAACCCTCCTTGTGGACGTCACTAACTTCTAATGGTCCTTCTGGTTTCGATGGCTTGTCTAAAATTATAACTTCCACTTCAGCTTCGTCGACACCATTAATATTCTCAGCTTTAAGTTTATAAACACCGGTATCCTTTCTGGAACTGTCCATAATAACTAGCTTGGTATTATAGTCCTCATTTTCAATGCGAGACTGTCCAGTGGGAATTAAGTCTTGTTCTTTAAAGAACCAAGTTAAAGTGGGTGCCGGCTCTCCCTTAACATCGACATCGAATTTCACTGTTTGGCCTGCGCGGACCTTGACGGGTTTCATCTTTTCCCGATTAATGCATGGTTTTACTGCACAATTCAACAGAATAACATTAAACATAATAGAAGAATTAAGAATAAAAAAAATTACTAAGAATTCAGACCTATTCAAACATATTCAAACGCTATATTAAGAAGCTATGCTTTGTTTAACTTAAGGCCATATTTCTCGTGTGTACATAACTGAAATCTGTTATAAAGCCTTGCATAATAAATTATATATTTATTGTATTTTATTAAGCCTTTGCATTAAAGAATTAAATAAAAACCGTAAAGTGGAAGCGTCAATTATCTTACAGTTTCTCGGTTTCGCTAGATGTGGTTCAGTGGCGTCACTAGGTTCGCTAGGACCAGCCTTGTTGACAGCCCTAACACGGAATTGATAAACATTGCCTTCAATCAAACCTTCAACTGTTGCCTCAGGAAGTGGACTCTATATTCAAAATAAGATTTTAGTATTAATCATACATAGCCTTCTTGACGACTAAATTATAAATTAATATAATATGATATGTACTCATCTTATGTTTAATATTTAAAGAATCATAAAATAAGTAAGAGAAGCTAAAATTTTCAAACATTTTGCAACAAATATGATTTTTTTCAGTTTTTACAAAACATCTTCTTTAGAATTACCCAAAGAAATTATATAAATAATCAATAGAAATAGCCTATATAACAACTTACTTCTGTTGTTAGTACTTCATCCCAGATTGGAGAGTATTTGTCCTTCTTTTCAATAATGTAACCTGTTATGGGTGCACCTCCATTGTCTTTAGGTGGCTCCCAAACAAGCTTAACCATATGTTCATTATAATCATCGATCTTTGGTGTACCAGGTTTGCTAGCAGCATCATAAGGGTTTTTAGCAATGATGCTGCCATCGGTCTCCAAAGGTTCTGATTCACCTTCCTCGTTGATGGCCTTGACCCGGAACTGATATTCATGGCCTTCTTGGAGGCCCTTGACATCGATTTCGGTATCATTGCCAGACGTACGACCGACTGGCACCCAACGACCTTGCTTTTTATCAAACTTCTCGACTTGGTAGGCGGTAATGGGTTTGCCACCATCATCATCGGGCTTCTTCCACTTAAGTTTACAGCTATCTTTGGTAATGTTACTGACTTCCAGGGGACCTTTCGGCTTTCCAGGAGCTCCCAAAACATTAACTTCCACCGTCGCTTCATCCTCTCCGTGTTCGTTAACAGCCCGAATTTTGTATATACCGGTATGTTGACGCACAGCATCAATAATTGATATTTTCGTGTTGTAAGGTACATTCTTGATTTCACAATTGCTTGGTACTTCCTCAGGTTTTAACTCCTTATCATTTTGATACCATGTAATTGTGGGTGCTGGTTCACCACGCACATTAACATCATATTTAATTGGTTTGCCAGCACGAATAAGTAGTGGTTTAAGGTTGGTACGATCAATACGGGGTTTAACTGTAAAAATATATTAACATTATAAAAAAATTTGAAAAGTGAGCAAGTTCCGAATCTTTTAAATACTACTCACGTTTCTTGTATTTGACAATTTGCATTTTACTGGCATCTGATGGTGCCGATGGACCTGCCTTATTAACTGCAACTACACGGAATTGATATTCTCCATATTCTTGAAGACCAGCAACGGTTGCCTCTAACTGATCACCAGGTACCTCAATAGCCTTCTCCCAGTCAGGCTTATTTTTGTCCTTCTTTTCAATAATATATTTCTCAATCGGTGCACCACCGTCATTATTTGGTGCAGTCCATTTAAGAGAGACACTCTGGTTATCGTAGTCTGTTACCTCAGGAGTACCTGGTTTGTTAGGTTCGTCATAGGGATCCTTAGCAACTACACCCACCAAGGTAGTAAGTGGTTCCGATTCGCCTTCCTCGTTGACTGCAGAGACGCGGAACATATACTCGGAGCCCGGATTCAGGCCAGTCACATCAAAACTGGGAGGTTCTTTCTCACCAGGAGAACGACCGACGCGCACCCACTTGCCAGTAGCTGTATCCATTTTTTCAACAACATACTCCTTAATTGGTACACCCCCATCATCTTCAGGTTTCTTCCATTGCAATTTGCAACCGGTGGCAGTGACATCGCTGACGGCAAGTGGACCCTTAGGCGAGGTTGGTTTACCCAAAACCAATAATTCCACAGTCTCAGTGTCAACACCATTGCGATTTTCTGCTTTTAATGTATACATACCAGTATCCTTACGAACGACATTCGAAATAATGAAATCGGTATGATAATCGACATTTTCAATCTTAATACGATCACCAGTGGTCAGTGGGATGTTATCTCGCCAACTCCAATTTAATGTTGGTACAGGCTCACCAATAACATCCACAGACCATTTATGGGTGCGCCCAGTCTTGATTGTGACACGCTTGAATGTTGATCGATCAATTTGAGGTTTCACTATTTATTTTATGAATGGGAAGTAAAAATAAATTTAATTTTTCTTCTTTGCATAAATTTTGGCATGGAAAGCTAAAGCGGAACATTTAAGCTAACTTTATAGCAGATATTGACATCTGCACACCTCAATCGTGTTTCCAAAAATGTCATGGGATCTAATATATGAATTTTAAAAAATTTTATGCACGTCGGGTTATTTGCGTACTTATTTATTCATTTTTAAAATCAAACCTATGTATAAAAATTGGGAACAGCTAAGTCTTCAGATCTAGCTTCAAATTTATATAATGTTTCATACAGAAAATTAAATATAAATTTATATTATTTTGATAAGACCCAAAGCAAAGCAAAGCAAGCTTTTTTAACTGAAAATAAAAGATAATTAACTGTTTAAAATACTTACGGTTCTTGTGTTTGCACAAATGGTTATCTGTAGGTTCGGATGGCTCTGATGGTCCTGCCTTGTTAACAGCACGTACACGGAACTGATAAACCATTTTTTCCTTCAAGCCCTCCACTTTGCAGGTGGGAGAAGCGTTTTCAGTTTTAGCCACTTCGGTCCAGGTGGGTGAAAATTTATCCTTTTGTTCTATGACATAGTGTAGAATTGGTCTACCACCGTCGGAGGGAGGTATTTTCCACTTTAGTGTAACGCTCTTATTATCGTAGTCATCAATAACTGGTTTACCGGGTGCACTTGGTGGATCGTAGGGGTTCTTTGCCAAAATAGAATCAGACGTTTCCAAAGGTTCTGATTCACCTTCTTTGTTGATGGCTTTAACACGGAATTTATATTTTTTACCAGGTGTAAGTCCCTTGAAATTAAATGAGGTTTCATCGGGACCGACTTCTCCTGCTGGTATCCAACGTCCAGTTTCTTCATCCATACGTTCTAATGCATAGCCGGTAATTTCACAACCACCATCGTCTTCTGGACGTCTCCATTTCATTTTGATGTGATCGGCACGCACTTCTTCAGGTTCAAATGGACCACCAGGGGCTAGAGGACGGTCTAAAACGATAACTTGTGCTTCTGACTCAATAGTTCCAGAACTATTAGATAAAACCAGTTTATATTTGCTGGTATCTTTGCGCACAGCTTTCTTGATGGTGATCGAGGAGTTTCGTTCAAGTTGCTCCAAAACTATACGTTGGTTGTCGAATACCAACTCTTTATCACCTTTGAACCAAGTAGCTTTAGGTTCAGGTTCTCCATCGTATTTTATGTCATAGCGCACTGTTTGTCCCTTCTTTACTGTAATATTCTTAAGACCGTCGCCCACTAAGAATGGCTTGACAAAACGGCATTTCGCGATAATAGCCTTTGTCTTGTCGCTAGGTTCACCTGGACCGGCCCTATTAACAGCACGGACTCGGAATTCGTACTGTTGTCCTTCTTTAAGTCCATCTACAGTACCCGCGCGAGCATTGCCGGGCACCTCTTTACCTGCAACCCAATCGTTTGAGAACTTTTCTTTGTACTCAATAATGTATGAAGTAATGGGGTCTCCACCATCGCTTTCAGGAGCTTCCCATTTAAGATCAGCATGATCTTTATCCCAGTCAGTTAAATCTACATCTTTAGGTTTGCCAGGCTCATCCCATGGATCCTTTGCAAGAATAGTATTCTTAAATGTAGCTGGATCAGAAGGACCGATCTTATTGACAGCACGAATACGGAATCTGTATTGTTTTTTCGGTACCAAGTCTTCGATGCTCTTTGAGCACGGTTCACCCTGCAATACTTCAGCTACAGGTTCCCAACCTTGCTTCTTACTAATGTCTTGTCTTTCCACAATATATTTTACAATTGGCGATCCACCATCATCCTCAGGTGGCTTGAAAACTACTTTGCATGACGTTTGGTATATGTCTGTGACATCAACATCGCGCGGTGGTTGAGGTACATCCTGGCAAATTACATTTACATCCTTAATGTCATCACCCTGGCCATTAGATAACTTGATTTGATAGGGGCCGGACATGTCTCGTGTAGGTTTCTTAATTTTGAAGGTGATTTTATCATCCGTAATAGCAACCTCTACATCTTTCACAGCCAAAGGCTTTCCATTCTTCAAAAGCTTGGCCTCGACTGGTGTTTGTTTAGTACCGTTAACTAAAATAGGGCACAAATTTTATTAAATATATAAATTTATACGATAGGCTGTTATTTTTGGCGAAATGACAAGTTTGAGAATTTATTATGGAAGAATATTTTTTCTTTCATAATACTTAATTATAAATGTGATTTTTGTCTTATTATAAATTGTAAAGCGCATCTATATTTATACATATACATAAAGATTTTAATACAAGAGAAAGCTATTCTGAAATACTATTGTGGCAATAAAGTTAATAGTGATTAAAATTGTTATTGAATTAAATAAATATTGTCTTATATAAATATTCTTTTATATAACACCTACCTTTGTATGGTACTTCCAATACAACGGGTGCACTAATCGGACCAGCAAACTCATCGGGACAGTCGATATTAGGCTTACTTTCTCCTTTACGTACAGTAAGCTTACAGCTTGACTTCAATTGACCAGATTCACAAGTGATCTCACCCTCATCAGCCAATTCTAAATTATTGAATACTAGTTGATGTTTGCCACCACCCAAATTTTTAATCTCAATGCGATCACTGGGAACAATTGGCTCGCCATTGAATTTCCAGTCACATGGTGCTGTCTGATCTTGCAATTCAACATCGAGTACCAATTTCTCGCGTTCCACGGCATCGGTGTCCTTAAGTTTCTTGTTGAAGCGATTTTGATCTAAAATCATGTGAAGATAATTGATATTAATGTGTTTTAAGGCGTGTTTTAAAATAACCATTTACACTTACAGTTAATGATGATTTCGGCTTCAGTTTTGTCGGCATTCGTGGTACATTTAAACATGCCGGCATCGGTAACTTTGCAGTCTTTAAGGATAAGTTTACGTTTGCGTCCGTCTTTAACGATTTGTATACGTTTGTCCGGCTTAATTTCTTCATCGTTACGCCACCATTTCACTTCACCCTGAGCATCATCAATTTCACAGGCCAAGGTGACGGTATCCTTTTCGATGCATTGTTGAGACTTCAAAACCTTTACGAATTTATATGGGTACTCGACAATTTTAAGTTTGCATTCGGTTTTGTCCGGTTGTCTGTCCAATTGACAAGTGTAGTGACCGGTGTCTTCCAATAAAGAATCTTTAATTATCAGCTTCAGATTACCATTGATATCTTTCGAGATAAGATAACGAGGATCATCAGATTCGATCTTTTTGCCGTCTTTAAACCATGATACATTGGCCATGCTGCTGCTAACCGAACATTCTAACGTTGTTTCGTGTTCTGTATAACCTTCAAGTTTCTTTTTCAGAGGTTTAGTGAAAGTGTAGCTAGGATCAGCTTCTTCCACATTAAGGAAAGCCGTACTCGAAACACCGCCGATTTCAATAGTATACTTGCCTGTATCTTCAACTTTAGGTGCGGTAATAATCAGTTGGTATGTATCATTTTCATTCTTGAATTTGAATTTACTGCCGGGGAAGCATTCCTTTTTAAATTATAAACAAAACAAACATTACATATATTTTCATTTCAAATATTTTTATTATCATGTGAACAATTTAACTTAAAATTCCTTTTTTGAAATTTATGATTTTATCCTTAATTTATATAATTTTAAAAACAACTCTGTATTGAAAAGGATATTAAATGAAAGGGTATTAATACGAAGTTTGAGGCAGTATTTTTTGAAAATTTTTAAAGGGTATAGTACCAATGTATTCCAACATTTTTACCGATTTATTATTCAATTTATCTGTCTCGTGTGCTGCAAGACCTGTCAGATTTTCAGATAAGCTTTAAATTTTTTCTGAATTCAGGAATTAAAAAATGGAAAATGTGAGTCATTTGAGCAAATTTTACTACACATTTTTCGTGAAGATATTCTAAAGATAAATGTATATTTTTTATAGAAGTTAAATAAAAATTTAGACTTATTATTGTACAGTGAAATATTTTTTTATAACTAAAAAAAACGAGTTATGTATTTTCGGTATCTGAAAATGTGAAGAGATTTTATTGAATTCATCAGAAGTAAAAAATATGTATTATGGAATAAACAACAACAATTTAAAGATTGATAAACAAATGCATGTATACACAAGAGTCCTGGCAGCAACTAAAATATAACCCTTAATACAATTTCCTTTTTTTATTCTTTGTCAACTATTTTTAAGTATAATGTGTAAATTTATAGTTTGCAGATTATTAAAATAATACTTACATCCTTGCGGAACAACCATTTAGGTTTACAGTTGGGTTTGCTGAAACGAGCTTCAAAAACAACCTTCTTATCCTTTCCTTCTTTTGCAAACTGATCAATCAATGGACTTAAGAACGACTCTTGTTTCTACAGTTTGGAATTAGGCAGCGTCGCGAAGTTTGAAAAAGGTGGTTTCGTAGACGGTGACATTTATGTTTACGTTTTTATTATTTTCAATATTTTATTCATATTGAAATTTATATAGAGAAAGATTGAAAATTTTTTAGTTTGGTTTGCGTTGTCAAAAATGGGAAAAGAGTTTGTTTCTTTCTCATTACATTTTTTATATAATAACAAACAAAAATATTCATACACATATGCGATACATGTTACATGATACATGTTAAATAAAACTTTGAAAAATTAGTCTTAGAAATAGTGAAAGATAGTATTCAAAATTTATCTATGTATCGCATATGATTTTATTTCTAATGGTTTTGGCTTGTAATATTATTAAAAAAGCGTTATTTTTATTTTTAAATAAAAATAAATATAGAGGTGGTTTGTAATGAAAGGTTAGCAATTTCAATACAAAAACAAAATACATGCATGCTTTATTTATTACACAAATTATCAAAAATATATCAAAAAATAATGATTACATCAATAAATTTACAAAAATATATTTACACATACTTTCAAAAATTCTTATATTAAATAGAAAAAAATTAAATGTACCAAGAAACAAGGGTACAGCTCAACAACTTTTAAGTTGTCTGCAATTTGTTTAAGGAGTTTTCGTTAAGGTTTACTTGAATGTTACCTCGTAAACCCGATTAAATTTTTAATATTCTTTGAATAAATAATGTTCTATGAATACGAGTTTAAATTACAAAACTATCGTTTTAGTTAAGAAATAAAACATTATGGAATGGGCAAAATATTAATTTTTGAAATTTTCTTTGAAATTTTTAAAATATATAACAAATATTTTTGATTCGCCTATTATTATTATTATTTTAAATGGAGTTGAAATTTTCGGTATTTGAGAATGTCGAATAATCGACCCTCTTACTTGATAATGAATTTAAAAAAAATCTAAATAAATTTGTAACCAAAAACAAATTGCTGTTTAATGTCAAATAATTATGTTATTAAAAAATATACGTGTTGAGCCGTGTACATAATAGATTCATACACATAAGAGAATTATAAAAAAAAAAAAACAGTATGAACTGTTCACCTTAAAACGCTGTAAAATCCAATTTAATAATTATAGTATGTACATTTAAATAAAAAATTCAGACCCGTTGAAATTACAAAAATGGACAAAAAAACAATTGGGGCCATGTTGCGATAAGAGTAAAAAGTTCTAATTATAGACAACAGATAAAAACTTTAATAAACATTCAGAGATAAAAAGTGTAAACAGAGAAATTGAAAGATATAAAGAGAGAATGAAAGAGAGAAGAAGAGCGAAAAAACAGTAACTGTAAGATGTTCAAAATCAAAGGTAGTATAAAATGATCAGCAGAATTTTCTGAATTCAGTTTAACTGAACTGATCGAACCTCTTCTCGTCGAAATGGGTGTAGTGTTGGCCAATCTGGAATCAATTCAGCCAGTGATGGTCTACGCGATGTGGGTGCCTAATCATATTTTAAAGAAAAATGGACATAAATTGTTTATTACTAAAAAATTCTTTTTCTGTTTCAACATTATTTACTTTCTTTAAAATGTGTTTATTAAAATTGTTAAAAACGAAATTTATCAATATGAAATTTCGTATCTGGTTAATTATAACACACGTACACAAATAATAAAATAAAAATTATGCATACTATTTTTCACTACAAAAATACAAAAACAATATTTGCCAAACAAAAATCAACTTTTGTTTTAATTTACAAAAAGTTGACTTTTAGACATTTTTTAATTTATAAAAAAGTCGAATTTTCTGAATTTAAACTAAATTTTTACTTATGAAATATACGTGTTAACCGGTGTTTCAAGTTTTGATGTTTACTTCAACAAATCACTCTTGCAACGAAAATAATAGATTTAATAGGATATAGATAAAACTACATTAACCTTTTCACGCAAAAAACTTCACCACACACTTTATTTTTACGTATATTGATCATTTTTGATGAAAAATGCAAAAAGTGTTTTCGAAGGATATCGCAGGATATTATCCTTTTTAGCATGTAGTGACATTAAATTCTAAAAAATAACTTATTTTTCTTTGGAAATAAGCTTTTACTGTAGCTGTGAACTCAAAATTACGCTCAAAATCAAGAAATTAAAAAACTCTTTGGACACCGGTGTCCCGTATATGTGAAAGAGTTAAAGACTTTAGAATGCAGTACTCAGTTAAAAATACCCGGATTTTTAGTACGGGCATTCCATCTTTTAAATCTTTATAAGTGAACAAATAACAAACTACTTATGTATCTATGATTAAATATGGATCAAACAAAATAATTATATAAGTGTAGAAATACAACTGGACTGAATTTTCTGCATTTTGTTTTACGGTTTATTCGGTACCGAAACATATTAAGCAGTGTACATGCCGGTATTATAATTATATACATTTAAACTCTTTTATGGTAATTATCATTTTTGGCATCTGCATAATAACGGTATTTATACCACTATATTATTAATTCGGTATTAATAACGGAAGCAGTTGCCTGACTGACATCCTGTTTTAAAATGTTGTATTTCCACTTTAATAAATTTTAATTTCTAATTTGAAAAATCATGTTAGTTAGAAATTTTGTGCATATTGAGTAATTGTGCTTGTATGTTTTACATTAGGTTGATTACAACACATACATATATTTCTAAAAAAATTAAATTGAAGTACTGGGGAATTATGCTGAATATACGGTAGAACTGCTACTAATTAAAAATATACTCTTAACTACAGTTATATGAATGTAATACATATACTACATATGTACATATGTATGTTCAGCTGAATCGATAAGAAACAATATTTTCGTTCAAATCAGTTTCTGGTAGTATTTTATTACGCCCTTTAATTTTCTCAAATCCTTCAAGTAATTTTGTTAATATATTTATAATTGACTAATTGGGTTTGCACATTTCTTATAATAGAAACTGATTTGAGAAAAAAAGTGTTTTTTCGACACACCCTAACATGTTATCATATGTATTTATGTGATAAAATAAGGGGAAGCAACAAAATAGATACTTATCACCTAAATTCTAATGAAATACGGGAAATTTAAAAATAATATTTCGGCTTATAAAAATTGTAAAGGTATTATGCCTACCTCATATTCTTCACCTAATTCCGACATATTATGCTTTAATTGTTAAAGTAAATGTGTTTTTATTTACATTTTAAATGCCGTTTAAATGTAGAAATTAAAAAAATATAATATAATTGGGAAATATTTACAAAAGATAACACTGGCCAACAAATTTTTAACCCAAATTAAGCAGCGCTGAATTCAAATCTAGCATCAGATTTTCTCCATCACATCATATTTCCGAGATATCGGGTTCTATTATTTTTTTTTTTTCAAAATAAAGAAACCGATATTTTGAAAACCTAATGGTAATGGAGAAACTCTGAGCCCAGATTATGATTCAGCACAACTCAATTATGTAGATAAGCATATCTTGGTCTTTGGGTTTCGACTTTTTTTTAAATTTTGTTGGCCTGTGTAATTATAATTACTGTAATTAAAATAAAATAACTAAATATACTTGTAAAAATAACTTATTACTAATTAGTATAAAAAGAAGCAAGATAGAATGGCATAACTAAAAAAATATAGTTTTTATAAAAACTGCATCGAATGTTTTGATATTTAATTATTTTTTTAAAAAAAATTTTATGCAATAAGGGAATTTGAAAACTAAACCGCCTTTAGATAGTAGTAATTAAAATGTTTCATATATCAATTTTAATTAAATTTTTACTTATTAAATATTTGTGAAAGACATGATTTTTTGATATTCTCACACCGAAATTAACAGACATTTTTAAAAATATACTTAGAAAGCAATATGAAAGCCAAATAAAATTTAGTTTTGAGTTATGCCAGTCTTGTAGTTAATGAGCGTTCCGAATGGCCACCGTTCGGTGTTTTCTTTCATTTCAAGTACAGCGAGAAACTGGATAAATTGTCAAATATTCATGCAGCAACGGCTCTGAAATTTGTTCAGCGGCTTGGACACCGCAATGTATGTATGAAATTGATAACTTGTATTTTGTTCTTTATAAAAACTATAAAAATTGGTATGAGCCGATGCTACATGTATTGAAATGATTTTGCTTTATTTAATAATATTTTTAATTTTATTGTTTTAAAGGAATTATTTATAGATAAACAAAATATTCAGATATTGACAAAAAAGTGTTATATTAAACAAAATCAAAATGTTAGATTTATTTTAGAAACGTCAATTTCATTCCGAATTTTTGTGATCAATTCTTGAAACTGAAATCTTTGATATTGACACAATGAAATATTTTTGTTGTATTAAATATAATATAAAGAAAACACCAAACGTAAGGGAATTGCCACAATGTTTAGTTGTTAAGAGCAAAAATACAAACTCGTTTATTAGATATTTGAAATTTGTATTTATACTCAAAAATTATGTTAATATTGGTTTGTTTCATCCATTGGTTCGATGTTCCATTTGTTTTAAATTTGAAAATAAATTGGCAGAAAATAAATATAATGTATGTTTATCAAGAATCAAAGCAAGTTATTTATATTATATAATATGCAGATAAGCCATTTTGTTTGTTCTGTTTTACGCCTAATAAAAGATGTCTTACCCTTTCGACTTTCTTAAGAGCAGGCATTGGTTTTTCGGTTTCTTTAAGTTCACCCCAATTGGGATCTTCTTGATCTTTGTCCCATTTTTGATAACGACGTTTCTTTAACATGGCACGGAAATCCATGCCGCTTGAATCAGATACAAATAATTGCATTTCGGCTGAATCCTCGCCATGTATATTTGATACCACAACTTTATATTTTCCCTCATCATTAGGCTTACATTTACGCATACATAATGTAATGGTATTTGTTTGACCATCGGTCAAAAATTTGAAACGACCACCTTCGAGGATTTCACTAATACCTTTGTAGAATTTAAACGTTGGTGCTGGATTACCTTCTATTCCTACTGTCATGTAGGCAGTCGAATCTGTTTATGATTTTGATAATGTATTTTTTAATAATATTTTATTAATTTTTAGAACGAAAACATAATAAAATAGAGACACAGAAAAATAAAGACGATAGTTTAAAGACAGACAAATAAAGATAGCAACAGGATAAATAATAGAAAAGTGTTTAATACAAAAATGAACCATTTGCATGAACCTACCTTCAACAACGGAATATGATTCCTGTACATCGATAATTGTGGGTGGTCCGCCATCACCGATATCGCGCAATGGAGTTGACGGCTTATTAATGAGATCTTCAAGATCCTGAACACTGGGACGACGTACATCGATGGACGTGCGACGTCTCTGTTTACGTACACATAACATTATCACAACGTATACAGACATATACATAAATGACGAAGATTGGCGAAGAACAAACATAAAAAACGAAAAAATATTATTAGTTTTGAAAAGTTATAAAAAGGGAAATACTGAAAATATGTTCAATGGGAAGGAAAAAAAACAAAACTACAAGTTAAATAAAATCAACAAGAAAAAATGCCGCAATTCAACAACTTTTGAAAAATCAAATTAAAGTTACATTTTACAAAATACTTTGCATTGGAAAGTTCATCGAAGCAGTTTTGTGAAATTATTATTGTATTTTTTTTTTTAATTTGAGAATTTTGAATTGGTGTCATACTTGATGACTTAGCCATCACTAAATTTAAATTCTGAAGTTTTACAACGAGTATCATATAAATTCACAAAAATCTCCGATTTTTGATATTTCAAAATAACATTTTAAAATCCCAGCAAAGCATTTTCTCGTATTGTGTGTAGCTTATTATATGACAGTGTTCATAAATTGTTAAATTTTAACTGTTATTCAATTCAAAACTTAGCATTTCTACTTTCTACAAAACACTTTAACTACAATTTCTACATTTATTTAAATATTTGGAATGGATTTTTTTAGTAACAAGAAAAAATTTTTCAAAGGGAATTTTGTTGTTAGAAAGATGATGGAATAAAATATGATTTATATACATACATATGTCATATGTATATGATATTAGTACAATTAAATGCTATGAAAGAAAATTAATTTTTCTAAAAACAAATCTTGTCTTAAAAGATTTTTACGATTTTGTTAATGACGTAAATAGATGATGTATGAATGAATGTTTATAATAATGCTGTCAATAAGGATTTATTTTGTAAAATGGATTTATTGGCAACACTGGATTTCAATGAATACTAGTCTTACACACAAATCTTGATACTATTTATTACATACATACAAATATAAATGTATAAAAATATACATATATACATACAAACACATAACATAATTAAAAATTAAATAGTTTTTTATAAATCTAATTAAATATATATTGTCGTTTTCGAAAATAATTTTAACCCAGCAATGACCTTGGTTTACCCAGTACTATTTGTATATGATATAAAACAAATCCAGATCGCCAAATTGTCATGATCAACAATGACTAAAACTATTTTATTATAAATTTTATCTTGCGACTGTGGATTTAATTTCGAACCATTCCACTATAGTTCAAACTACCAGTTTTCCTGTGCGAAATTAAAATTTTGGAACAGTGAATTTAATTTATTTTTTGATATCATTTCCAATACACCAATATATTAAAATTCGCAATAAATTTTTGCGAAATGCTAAACACAGTTCTACTGCACGCACTCAAATTCATCATTTAAAAATATTAAAAAAATTTCTTTTGTGGAGTCTATATTTTATCATTATTTTTAAACGTTATTTTTGGAAAGTGTGTAAATAATCTTCAATAACTGTCAAATAGATAGCACTTAGAGGTGTCAGTAATTTATATATATTCTTGTAAATGGTTGGAAATAATATTCCTTCACTTCGAAAAGACAATATTTAAAATAACCTTGAAAAAATTGAATTTGATTTTAAAATTTTAACTTCATAAAAGCTTTTAAGAAAATGTTAACGTTTGTTAAACCTGAAATAAGAAGAAATGAATAACCTAAAATGTTGTGAATTAGTTTCATTTTACCTCAAATTGCACATTTCTGCGCGTTTTGAGTAATTTAATATTTTCTAGGACTACGCAAAGGATGATGTCCTTATCAGACATGAGTTTTTGTCATCCTGTTATCCATGGTGTTTGCAAGGAATTACTGTATTTATAGGTGCGAATTTTCGTAATTTTTTAGCAACAAAATGGAAAATTGCAGTAGGAAGGAAGAAAAAAATGTATTAAAACTGATTTATAATTTCAGGCAGTAACAACCGCTGCTTGGAAGCAAAGACCATCACGCTAGAAATTAGTTCTAAAAAACTTTAGCGAGTCCGACAAGTCCTTCCAAAATGAAAAAAAAGTTGTGTTATATAAGTCCTCTTAATTGTAGACAATGGGTTAATAACGTCCAAAGAATTAATTTTCGCTTAAATTTGTTCTAATATACCTATTTATGCTTATGCTCCATCTAAGACTTTAAAGAGTTTCATTATTTTGTCAGTTCTAATTTCGCACTGAAAAACTGATGATTTGAACCAATGTGCATTCTTAAAATCATACATACATACATGCATATATCCAATTCTTATAACAATATCGATGTATAAATACGACATTTATGATTTTCAGAAGAAGGGGATTGATTGATTTTTTTAGAAAATAAAATTAATTTGTGTAAAATTTCATCACGATACTACGATACGATTTTGACAAATTTTCTGACCACTCGGGTGTTTTCTGAGTGGAAAATATGTATGTAAATTTAATTTAAAACAACTATTTTGTTTCAATATTTTTATTTGTAGTAGACGATTTTTAACATGAATATTGTTGGCAACTTGGTCATCGCGCGGGCTAAAGTTATGCTGATGACATTAAAGATATGGTGATGACACTATTAACACAGATTTATTATTAAAATATGAAATATGTATATATACATTTATTTATGACAAGGACTAAAGCAGGTGGTTAAACATGGCAAATATTTGTAGAATTAAATACGTAACAATGCTATGTAAATAGGAACATATTTTTCCAAGTAATTTTTTGGGACACTAAAACAATATATATTAGAGAACAGCACAATCCGAATTTGATTTTTTGTGAAAGATTTTGTTTATAAATAAAATGCAGTAAGCCCAAACAGAGAAAAAGTTGAAGGTGGTTACTATGCAACCACGCATATGCAATTTTTCCAGTTTAACAATGTTAAACATATATCATATATTAAGAATATATACAGTCAAACTTGTTCGTTATAAGTGAAGTTCGTAATAAGGCGGGATAAGTTTTCGTAGATCAAAAAATAATGTACCATTTTTCGCAATTAAAAAAATATGATATATAAATTTATTTCATATTCTTAAAAAAATACCATTGATTTTATTTGTTACAAATAGGGAGATCAAGAAGTACAAAATGACAAAGTCGAAAATAAAGCACTTCTATATCAGATTACAAGAAAGTCATTACTGGAGTACTTCTAAGTAATGCAGACGGTAAGTAGTAGTCAAAGAAAAGTAGGTGGCTATGGAAGTATAACCCATTCCCGAGTTTTTGTTGGGTAGTTTCTAAAATGTGATAACTGTACAACATATATTTATGATCCGAAAATTTACAATATTATCGACATAAATTTTCCTTTTATACGTTAATATACGGTGCATATGTATATTGTTGTTGTACATATGTCATATTTTTATACCCTTCACCTTCATGAGAGGGGTATATATAAGTTTGTCATTCCGTTTGTAATTTCTACAATATAATTTTCCGACCCTATAAAGTATATATATATTTTGGATCTTTATAGATACCGGATTCGATTAAGCCTTGTCTGTCTGTGTGTTGAAATCAATTTTCTTAAGACCTCAGATATCTTTCGGATCTCAGCCTTCAATAGTTCTATCTGACATGCTTTCGAGAAGTTTCCTATTTAAAATCAGCAAAATCGGTTCATAAATAACGGAGATATGAGCAAAACTCTGAGAGAACCTCTGCATATTTCGTTAAAAAATTAGTATTTCAGATTGTGCTTGTTTCAGATTGCTTGTTTAAATAAAGCGCTGGAAACAACAACAATGTACATAGTATTTGTGTTTGTTGTTTTGAATTTTTTCTTTGTCATAGAGATGGGAAAGCATTTATGAACGAAATGCGTTTTTTTTTTTTTTGAAAAATTAAAGAATCAAATATTAAATTTAACACTATGGTGAAGGGTATATAATATTCGGCACAGCCGAATGTAGCACTCTTACTTTTTTATTATTGGTTTGTTTCGTGGGAAACCCTATAATAAAAAATGTGACATATGTATGTATGTATAACGATAGAATTAGACAATTAATTTACTAAACTTGTTTTCATCTTAACACAAAACATTTGCCAAAGCTATCCTTACATTAATATAACATGGTTATTTACATTGTATTTTAGATTCAGAGAACTTGATATAAATCCCTATGATTTGCTTATTGTGTGGTACATTTAGGAAACATGTTGTTTCCCCGTGGACACATGAAATCATATGAAATAAACCTTTTATATACATTATTTAATAGCCAAGGATTATTTACAAATAAAATGCGACAAAGTTATATTTTGGCACATATTATATTAAAAAAAATTAATAAATGTTTCTAAAACTAAGAGGATTTTAATAAAAAAATCAATTTCAAAGAAATTTTGAACCTGTTTAGAATCACCCATTTCGCCGGGACGTGGTTTGTTTTTCTGATTAGAGTGTTTTTTTTAATAAATCACCAAATAAAAATAAAGTAAAAGAAAATAGTTTTTAAATAAATATGTTAATAATAATTCTGATAATAATAATAATAATAATAATAATAATAATAATAATAATAATAATAATAATAATAATAATAATAATATAATAATAATAATAATAATAATAATAATAATAATAATAATAATAATAATAATAATAATAATAATAATAATAATAATAATAATAATAATAATAATAATAATAATAATAATAATAATAATAATAATACTAATAATAATAATAATAAAAATAATAATAGTAATAATATTATAGATATACATAATGAAAAATCAATAAACCCTCTACACGATTACCTAGATTATTAACATCAAAAAGATTTTTCCCAATAATGTATTAAAAATTCCGTTAGCTTTTTTAATTTAATGTCATTTAACCGGCTTTGCAGCAATAAAAAGTTTTAGTAAAATTATAGAAATCTGACTTTTTCCACTTCATATTTTTGTTGTACATTACATAATAATTTCGTCTTACTTCCACCCATTAAATAAATAATCTTAACTAATAAAGTAATGGCTAATTTTATTCTCGGTTCCTTTGAATATTAGAGATATAGTCACCGCCTGAAATGGGCAATAATTCAAACATACATTCATACATACAGAACATACATACATACATACATACAATAATCATACATACATACAGACTATAAAATACATACATACATACATACATACAATACATACAGACATTACATACAATACATATCATACATACATACATAGCATACATACCTACATACATACATACATACATACATACATACATACATACATACATACAACTACATACATACATACATACATACATACATACATACATACATACATACATACATACATACATACATACATATACATACATCATACATCATAGCGATACATACATCATACATACATACATACATACATACATACAACATACATAATACATACATACATACATACATACATTACATACAGACATACATACATAACATACATACATACATACATACCTACATACATACATACATACATACATACCGACATACATACATACATACAGCTAAACATACATACATACATACACATTAGATAAAATATGTACATTGTACATACCGAATTTAAAAAGCTTCAGCAAGCTATCCTTATTCGAACATAAACTATTTCAAATGGTGAATACTTATTTTGTAAAAAAAATACCTACTAATATGTGTAATTAAAAGTAAATATATAAAATTATTATTAATAAATGTATTCGTTTTAAATATTTTTAGTTAAATTTTTGTAAGAAAATTAATAAATGCAAATTAAACCAACTTTGCACTACATGAGTAAAGCTTTTAAACGTTTTATCGGTTTTTTCTTGATAACAAAAGCTTTATCATTTTTATGATTTTTTAATTTAATCAAGACCAGTAAGTAAGTATATGTTCTTTAATAGTTATTATCTACTGAGTTTTAGGGCAAAAAAAAAATGCCAATTTGTTGTTGGAGAATTTGATCGTTTCTCACCTGTCCGTCACCAACTTCTCCAGGTCTCAATAACTGGAAAATTTTGCAATTGCAAACAAAATATACATAAAATTTGTTAACACATTTATTTTTGTTGTGCAGGTTTAGATGAACAATAAAATATTTAAGTATATTATGGAATTAGAAATAATATATATATATATATATATATATATATATATATATATATATACAGAAAGTAATACCTTGATTTGATGTAGTAGTTTATTTTTTTAAATTTATTTTCTTAAAGAAATTGTATTTCAATTTTATTAACTTAAGGCATAGCTTAATTTTTATGGTACTTTATTCCTACTAAACTGTAGAATGTGTATATCAATATATTATATACATTTCATTTATTATTTAATTTATTTATTTCATTTTATTTTATTTATTATATTTAATAATATTTTTTAATCACTTCACTTTTTATTTATATCTATGTATATATTAATTTATACATATATAAATATATATATATGTACATATATTATAAATGTAATGCACTTTATGCTTGACAAATGAAAACTAACTGTGCGCTTTAATAATTTCATTTAATTTTGTTTTATTTTCAAAAATTTTATTTTTTTTTAACGCCAGCTGTATATTAATAATTAAAAAAGAGGCATAAATAGAAAATTAATTATGCACCTGCCAAGGAAAATGTATATAAAACCCCAGCTAAAGGCCAGACATTTTTTTATTAAATCATTTAATATTATTTGCAATTAATATTTATGTATGCGTATTATACAACAGTCCCCTTCTAAAAATATAACTTCTTATGTTTTATGATATATTCCTAACGGAGGGTTAAATGTTGGTGAGTGGCACCGTTTAAAATATTATTCTAGAGGTATTTAGAAGCAAAGTTCAACAATATAACAATTTGTCATTATTCTCAAAAATAGTACTTTTGTGTGAAAATAGATTAGAGGGCACGATTTGGTTTATACATACATATGTACGTAGTGATAAAAATAAATCTTTAGGTTAAGATTTTTCTTAATCAATGATTTCTTCTGTTCAAAAATTAGATAAAATTAATAAAATATGTATGTACTATGTGTTTTTATCAATTCCTTTATATGCCTTGTAATGTAAAAATTTCCGTCAATATTTGGTTAAATGAATTGAAATATTAAAAAGGATATATTTATGATATTAATTTCGTATTACTGCCAAATGAAAGATATAAGGTATTTATATCATGTGAAATTTCTTTAAATTGTGTGTGACCCCCAAAGTGTACCAATGATCTCAACGTTTTTCACTAATATATAATTTATGATTTCATAAAATTATAGTTTAATTTAAATATTGACAATTTTCATTAATACATCAAATCATTAATTATTTTATAAATTCCATTATATATCTTAAATATTAATTTATACATATAAATAAACATAAATGAAATAAAATTAATACGCAATTAAATTAACTTTGAACTTTGGACAAAGTAAAATTCAAAAGAAGGCGAATTATTGAATATTATGAACCGAAAAAACAACAGGTCCACTTATTTGCGATTATGCGATTTTACGTTTATCTTTGGCAAAAGTCCATAGTTCCTTTTGAGACTAAATTTTTTGGAAAGAATTAAAGGGCTTGTTGCAGTAACTCGTAACGGAAATTAAATTTTATTTGTATAACATTTTTAAAATATAAGAAATTTATACATAATGTATATATTTCTGGTGATCAGATCATATTTGCTATTATACATTATATTATATTATTGAAACAAGCCCTATCTTTAATTTATACAATTAGTATTTTTTTATTGTGTTGTAAAAGTGTACGTGTGTGCATTTGTGAAAGAGTTTAGTGGATAAAATATGTGGGGGTGGGTGTGTTGTATGAAAATATGTTTTTGTGTATGTGATATGTTACAGATGTGCAATAAAATATGTATTTTTTATTTTAAAAAAATAGGGAAAGTTAATGTATCTTAAGGAGATTTTTGTTTCTTGTTAATATAATTACATCTGTAACTAATTGCCGTAATAGACTATTTCCGAGATATAAATATGAAATGCATTTTTTAAACACTTAAAATGACATATATAGGTTAACAAGAATGTAAATATATGTCGTTTTAAAATTTTTAAAGATTAAATAAATGTTTTCTTGCAAAACGCCCTTTACATAACATTAATACCATTTTCAATTAGTCTAAATCTAAATTTTATAAAATTCCTGCAATTTATGTTATTTTTTTGAAGAAACGTAGTGAAATTGAAGGATAAAAAAAGATTTTTATTTATTCACAATTTATACCCCATTTACACTACAGCGAAATCTAGTACTTAGAGATTTCGAGCAAATCCAGTTAATTTTCACTAGATTTCCCATACAAAACAAAATCTACTCAAAATCTAGTAAAAATAGAAATGCAACTCTGTTTTTTTGCCAAATAGTACTAAAAAATACGACGCTGTAGAAGAAACAATGACAATTGAAACAAAACAAATAAAAAATGGAAACAAACTAATTTTTTAAGAAAATTTCCTACAAAACGGAAAACATGAAAGAAAAATGTTTTGAAGGAAAATATAACGTGATATTTAAATGCCGAATTCTGTACAATAAGCAAAATACTAATAAATATTTTATATATTTTATTTTTTGCTGTTAAACAAGATTTATTTTTAAAAGAAATCTAGCCGATGTCAAAAAAGTGAAGTGTGAACGATCTAGATTTTGAGCAAGATTTTAAATCTAATCTACTAGATTTCGCTGTAGTGTAAATGCGGTATTAATCTAAAGCGCAGTAGTTGTGCCTCTGGTGTTAATTATACGCATTAATTAAAGCTATTTCATATTAATTTAATTTCGACGACTGCTATAGAGTAAATGTATATCGAAGGATGTCGCTTTTTATAAGTTAGAGCTTGTCAATATTATTAAACAATTTAATAACATTTGAAGAGTTCAAATATTATTTCGTACTATAATCTTAACGACTGAAAAATATCCTAATATCAATAAGATGTTTCAGTTTCTCTGTAACGATTTCTAATACACATTTGTATTCTAACATTTGAGTTAAACGTGAGCTAGATTACAAAAGGAACTTTTATGGAGAGATTCCTTATTCAACGTAATATGATCAACTGCTACATTCCCGAAATGGTAAGTAACTTAGAAGAATAATAGTAATAATCGTGTTATAGTAGAGTTGTAGAAAGTATAATAAGTATGCTTACCCTTGTGTCCATAACTTCTCCCGGACGTAGTTTCTTCTACATACATTTAATCATTCATCATTTGTGAACAGTAAAGGATTTGTTTGTTGTTTAATAATAATTGTTGTTGTTGGTTTGTTGTTGTTGGTAATGATGTTAGAGCAGATCGGAGTGGATCGATGCAAGGGGATTGGGTCGGGATTTTGAGGTGTAATGTTTTGAATGTGCCAACAAGGATGTAAATTCAGGTGTACAGGCAATTGGTTGGTAGGTTGGTTGGTGATGGTGTTTTGTATGATTTGAGATTTTCATAATTGTGTGTTTGTGTGTGTTTGATGTTTTTGTATATTTTCGGTAAATATTATTAACAAAAAATGTAGTTGCAAAGACATAAAAAAGAAACAATGTTAATATAACATAAAAGAATAATATTATGTGTATTTAAAACTAAATGATTACATATTTCAAAATAAAAATATATATGTATTTAACAATAAAAACTTAATAAATTTTAAAACCAAAACCAATGTATTATTTTAAATAATTAAATAAATTTTTATAAAAAAATAAAATATTTATACTTGAACATAAAACTTACCTCATCATTAATAATTAATGACGGGCGACGACCAGTTTCGGGTGGTACCAATGAGCCTCTTCTACTTTGTGGTTCAGGGGCTAATGAAGGCCTCTTCTCGCGAATGACTTCAATTTTAGGTGGCTCTCCAGGAGCTGGAGGTTGCACCTTAGGAATTTTGGGCTTATCATCCTTTAAAAATTAAACAGAAATATAACGTTTTAATGAATTAATTGTTAATTCTTAAAGGTAAACTAAAAGTAATAATTATGAAACTATAATATAGCATGTCCGACAATGTTTAGCCTACACCGTTTATTACACACTTTATTAAAGTGAATAATGTTGTTGTGAAAATTTATTTGTTCAGTTCACAGAGTTGTGTTACGTTGTTTATGATTTTTTTCGGGTTCCAGCAGACATTTCTCACATAGGGTTTATGACTTTTTGCAGATATACAAATTCAATTCTAGTAATCAACAAGGCTATTAAAAATCTGGGAGAATCCATAGCAAAACGGACGGATTTACCATCTCCGATTTTAATGAAATTTCTAATACATGTTATGGTTTGAAGGTCAAATCAATGACTTTTTGATCGGAGTCCCGTTAGCGCTTTGAAAACTTAAAAATATGTTAGAATTGTCCAATTGTATAATTGCCCATAGCTTTTAAATTCCTTTAAGTACAAGGTAATTTTTGATTTCGTTTTAATGCCAAAGATATTGTCCACCACCATCAGTGGTGATAGAGGGAATGTATAATTTTGTCATTCCGTGTGTACCACTAGAAAATATTCATCTAAAACCCAAAAAGTATATATATATATATTCTTGATCCTTGTAAAATTCTGAGTCTCAAAAACTACCAAAGATATTTCGATGAATTTTTTCACACATTATTTTTTTGTGCCAATAATTCCCGGAAATTAGTTTACAGTTAATAACTCCTCAAATGTATCGGTATCAACACAAAATTTTGTACATATAAATATAATATGAATAGTAATCATACTACCAACGCAGATCTCAGTCGGTCCACAATTGGTCATAGCTCCCATATAAGGCCCACTTCCGAAAATCACCTTAATGCACATATTTAATTGTCAAACAAAGGTATCTTGATAAAATTCGACACAAATATGTTTCGTCTATATATGAATCATTCTACGAAATTACGGAAAGGACCATAATTGGTCATAGCTCCTATATAAGGTCCACTTCCGAAAATCAGTTAAACGCATATGTTTCATTGATAAATAAAGCTATCGATATAAAATTCAACTTGAATATGTTTTGTGTACATATAAACCATTCTACCAATTTTTCCCCGGATCGGTCCATTATTGGTCATAGCTCTCATATAATGCCCTCTTCCAAAAATCATTTAAACTCACATATTTCTTTGTCAAATAAAATTCAAAAATTGTGTTGACAAAATTCGACACAAATATGTTTTGTGTACATACATATGAATCACTCTACGAAATTTTTCTGGAGAGGCCCTTAATTGGTCACAGCTCCTATATAAAGTCCACTTCCGAAAACCACTCAAACGCACATATTTTATTAATTAATAAATCTATTGGAGTAATTTTAGACTTGATTTTTTTTTTTTTTTTGCATATAAATCATTATACGAAATCTTTTCTTGATCGGTTCATAATTGGTCACAACTGCCATATATATAACTGCCATTACTTAAAGGCACATTGTCAATCTAAGTCATCGGGATAAAATTCGACATAAATGTGTATTTTGTATATATAAATCGTTATACGGAATTTTACTTCAGAATATCACTTAATACCACTTAATTCATTATTAAATGATTATATCCATATAAAATTCGACATGCGTATGTTTGTGTATAGATAAATCATTATATTAAAATGTTTGCAAATTAGGTTTTATGAACCTAATCAAAATTAGTTCCACATATGCATAAATGTTAGTACCCTCACTATGGAAACAAAAATTTTTTTAAGTTATCTAAAAATTAGATAGCTAAATGGGTTTTAATAAAAAGTAGCTTGCTGGTGGAGGGTATTAAAGTTTCGGCATAGCCGAATATAGCACTCTAACTTATTTTTTCTTTACTTTTTTCATATTTCTGGCAAAAAAAACCATATGCAAATTTAGTATCATATGAAGGGTCTTTGAGAGACGATTTTAATGACGTAACACAATTTTGAATACGACTCCAAATTTATTAGAAATGTTGTAATTTTTCGCACAATTTTTAGATTTTTCATATATTTAATGTAATTAATTGAAATTATTACATTATAAACCACATATTATTTCACTAAAATGGTTTTTTCAGTTTCTCGATATTCGTATTGTATTTTATTTCAACATTTTAAAATATATTTGTAAATAACGGGTTCTATGTTTTTGTTTACATTATTCTGCAATGTTTTGCTAGCGTACATAGGCTTCGATAAATTCAAATAAAATTCGATGTAGATTAAATTTTGAAAAACGGAAACCGTTTCGGTAAACTTTTTTGAGGATTATTATTAAAAAAAAAATTTTATATGAAATTGGAAGACTGAAAGTCCTTTCTTATGATACCAAAAACTCATATCGTTCCTTTGGAAGGAAAATTAAAAAAATCATAAAAACCTCAAAATAGGATCTTTTTATCCTTTGATCCAGCTCACCAAATTCGACTCCAGGACAAACAATTTGAGAAATGGTATCTTAGAATCAATTAAACTTTAATTTTAGTTGGGAAAATTAACACCTTATATTTCCTCCATACAAACGGGGCCACTCTAATATGTATAGACATACCCTTTTGGCACTGAAAAACCTTGAAAATGTTCTCATATTTCCTAAGAGAAGAAAAATATCAATATTTGCTTAAAATAAATATATTTACTACTATATAACATACAATTGGCTAGTCAACTACCTAGAATTTGAAAAACGTTTGACTTCAGCGCTCATTTACTAGGTTTGTCAGTCGAATGAATATCGCGAAAATATGTTTTTTCAGTTTAAAGAAAAATATTAATATGTATATATGTATATCACTAGTTATGGTTATATGGGTACCATTGAAAACTATCTTGTCTATCGATTAAGAATAGAACTCCGGTTTCAAAACACTTTTTTATTTTTGTAGAGTCTTAAATCGTGAACTTTGTTTAAATACATACTTTAGAAATTAATTGAATAATCTAGGAAATTGTAAAAATTATTCAATCACTCGAATAAAACAATTTTAATTAATTTTTTTCGAACTAAATAAAACTTGATCAAGACTTGAAGTGAGTAATTAATTTAATACTGATGTTAGTCCTAATTTTTTCGCCAATTTTCTATTTGGATAGAAAATAAAATTGTTGGTGATTGTTCACTGCTGGTGTACATATGTATGTCTTATAAATTGTTTACATTTTTAGAGATTAAAAATTATTTTCACAGCAAATTTGTTAACATAATACACACCGCTGGCGTTATTTTAATTGTAGCCATATTGATACGTTATTTGCCTTTAATAAACAAAACAATATGATTTATCTAATATTTATTATAATTGACATTATTCAATATTTAATTTTTTAACACGCAGCAATATTTTCCACTATAAATCCACGTTGACAAAGTGAACTTTTAAGCGCCAGGATGTTTTCGTCACGCTTTATTAATTTGTATGTCTAATAATTAACACTTGTCAGCAAGTAATTTTTTAATAAACAAAGAAGGAAGATGAATGAAAAATAAACAAAGTGACACGGCCCGTGCTGTTGCTGAAACAGCAAAAAACTGAAGACAAAATCGTCAAAATGCCCAAAATAAAATGACAATATGACAAAAATTCTAACAAAAACAATATTAAACATAAAAAACCAGTCAGTACCTAAATTCTCTAAAGATATTCTCACAAAAAAGGTGAAAATATGTAAACATTTTTATAAAATTTTTGAAGAACTATAAATATATTAAGATACATACATATATACATCAAATTATTGTCATAAATGTTTCTTTTTTTATTTTTATATTTTTTATTTTATCTGTAAAGAATATATGTATACTAAATATAAATTTATGTATATATATTCTTATTAATATATAAACTTAAGTATTTAAATAAATACAACATCGAATTAACAGCTTTCCGCCAAATTTGTTATTATGTACCAATAAACTTTGATTATTTAAATCACCCTCAACATGATACTTTCACCTTTTAATAATACATAGTCTACTAAAAATATGTTTCTTACGAGGCACATATCGTAGTATTTATTAAATTTAAGTCTTAAACCACCGAACCGATTGTTTTAATCTTTACGTGGAGAGCCCACATGTCCAAGCAAGGATATGTAAAACGGATCGGGCGCCAATAGTTATTATAAAGACTCAGAACTTTTTGGAGCAGTGTATAATCAAAGATAAAAAATCACAAACGCATAATACCCACTATAGTGGTATAGGGTATAAAAAAGGGTTAACGCGAATTTATTGCAAGGTGAAGTTAAAAGTTAAGTCGAAATACAGGAAATGAAAAACTCATTATATTTATACCCTACACCACTATAGTGGGAAGGGTATCAGAATCGTGTACCCATGTAAACCTTGTGCACACTCTACAGGTTGTAGTTTTTAAGATAATTTGGTAAATTTGGACGAAACCTATTAAAAATGGTTAAAATCGCTAAATTTTTGAGCTCATAATTATGTTAAATATACTTGTATCTCGCTAAAAAGCGACACAACAACAATATTTTATACAAACCTTAATTACATTGCTGAATTTCGTAATGATCAGGCTTCATTTCCATAAAAAGGCCCCTTCGCAAAATAGGCCCACAATTCACGCACAAATAAATACTAAGTAAATATAAATCTCTCCACCTAATTTTATCGAAATTGGTCCATATATGCCTTTAGCCCCCATATAAAGAATTTTGCAGAAAATTTGTTTTTCGTCAATAAATTACTTAAACATATCGGAACAAAGGTAAAATTCAACATATGAATAATAAATCACATTTAATATTCATATTTGGTGTAGGGTTTCATATGGTCGGCCATGACTGACTATATTTATGTACTTGTTTTTATATGTATATGGCAGCGGCGTGAAAAGAAACTTATATTAAGCCAATTTCTGAGGGAAATTTGTTTATTTATATTTTTTATATAAATACTTATATCGAAGTATTAAGGTTTACATAAAATATGTTTTGGCGTTTTTGGTAGACATACTATAACATTTAAAAAAAATAATGAAGTGATTTTAATCATTTTCTATAAGCTTGGTCCTTGGTCTGAAATAAACATCAAATTATTTTAAAAATTGCGACTTGTACTTAGATAACAAGGTTTACATGACTTAATTAAATCAGAAAATTATTCCAAGCAATTGTTATTCTTTAAGGTAGGTATATGACCACTATTTTTGTGTATCACACACATCAGCACAAAACAAATATACCTTTCCCACTAAAGTGGTGTAGGGTATGAAGAAGAATACGTTATATATTTGATATTTATATTGCGTCACGGTTAAAATTTAAGTGAAAAGAACTCTACTTTGCCTTGTCGAAGGTATGTATATTGCTGGGCGCACTGATTAGATTGTGATAACAATTCAACAACTAGATTTACAAAAACAACATTGAAATTGTCGATTATTTTTCTGGCTGTTTCAAAAATTATCCACAGAAAAATGAACTGGTAAAATATGTTGTAGATTCAACAAAAATTAAAAAAAAAATATTTAGGCTAATGGAGCCTGTATTAAGAATTTGGTGCCCACTAAAAGGAACACGTTCAATTTTCTCCAGCGAAGAAAGACTTTTACTGACAACTATAGTCTACGCTATTTTTTAAAAGCTTGTTAATTAATATAAATATTTTTTCCAAAACCAAGCTAAAACAGAGATTACGCGTTGTAAATGGTGAAATATTACTATTTAAGCAGTGTGTTTCTATGCCAACAGTTCATATTCAAACCATTAAAGTAAGAATTACTTTTTAATTGAAAATTTTGTGAAATAATCGGCGATTTAAAATTCCAGATAAGTAAGCGATAAAGGTAAAGCGAGGTGTACCGAAGATAACATCTTACCTTAACATCTGGAGCCACTTGTTCCATAGGAACTTTAATAATGGGCGATTTGTTTTCATCGTTAGCCACTATTTGGCCTGATGGCTCCGCGGGAGTTTTAATTTCGGGTACGGGTTTTTCTTTTAGGGATTTTTCAAATTCGGGTTTTTCATATTTTTCTAATATTGGACGTTGGTAATTGTCGTGAATTTCTGGCAAACCTTCTGACTTCTTTAAGTGGGATATTTGGGCCTTTGAAGCTTTGCTTGGATTAAATTCCATTTGAACAGTTTCCTTTTAAGAAAATTTCACATAAATAATAAAATAAACATACACAAATTCCAGCAAATTCAGCGCAACAGGCTTTGCGTTTAATTTAAATTTTTAGCGTAGAAGAAAGTTTTAATTTTGATAGCTTTTTTAAAAAAGTTTGAAAGTAGTTTAAAATAAAGAAAATTATAAAAGTTACAAAGAGAAAAATAAAGAGAATTACAGCCGTGTCACCGTTAACTTTGAAATTTCAAGCTGATCTTTAGCAAAATATTTTTTAGATAGAGCTTAAATGTTCTAAATCGCGATTACGCGTAGTAAATATATGTATATCATTGTTGATCTGTTTATTTTTTTCAGTTCTAACATAATTTTGTCTTCCTTACGTTAAAAATACAAGTTTAGGCGGTAAAATAAAAAACTATTGATAGAGCTTTAAATAATCTTCAATAGAAAATAAACTATTTATAATTTTGTAAAAATCAAACATATACTGTTCCGTAGTCTCGATTTCTATTTAATACAGCAGATATCTGGTTAAAAAAGTATAGTAGTCCAGAAAAAAGTAGAGAGAGAAGAAACAATAAGAGTAAGAGAGTAGCATCAATATCATTTAAAAGGAGTTGTAGCAAATAGTATTAAAATCAAAAAGAATTTTATTTAAGAGAAGATGACAGTTTTGCAGCATTTTTATTTTACTTTCATTAAGTACCTTCAACAATTGTTTGGCTTGTTGAGGAGCCTCACACTCTTTTTGATCTCTAACGACTGGTTTAAGGATAACACCCAGAAAACTTTCCTTCTGTATGGGTTCTTTGGTCATTAGAGCACGTACAGATGAACGACGTCTCTGTTTAATTAGTTCCGATATTGACTGACGTTTGTCGTTATTTATGTTCTGTTAGTTGTCGAAAATATGTATTTAAAAGTTAAAATTTCAAAATGGTGGTGTTAATAGTATTGTGATAAATATAAAGTGGAAGCAATAGGGAATTTTTGTGATTTCGTACTAAATTCATGAATTCTCATTCGCTACTACATACGCGAATCAATGCATATACATTCATATTTATGTACTATTCCTTGATCCATAGCAATAAAGATTCAAACTTACCTCTGCTGGTTTTTCGACGGCAACTTCAGCAGCTTTTTTCTACACACATTCACATTTTGTTTATTTTAAGTATTTTTTGTAATGTGTTCAGGAAAATGAAACCATACATAATACGCATAAGTAAAAAATACAAAGAAAGAAGACATGGAGAGTAAACAAAAAGAATGAAAATAAAGAATGAAAGGTATTATACGTTTAATGCACATAATGTACATATGTAGGTTGATTAAGAGTTTTTTAACATTTTTTATATTGTCTACTTTTCTTTTGAATATGTTACTTACCTCTGGTTCAATGATTACAGGACGCAAAGTAGCAGAATCCTTGTCATTACTTTCTTCAGGAAGTTTACCTTTACCAACTTTAAAGCCTTTAGGCTCATCAGCAGGTTTTTCGACAGCGGCTTCTTTCTGTTAATATTTAAAATATGGGGGAACATAAAAAACAAAATGAAGACATAGTGAAAATAAATAAAGAAACATATAACATATAAGAGGCAATATGAAATGCAACAAAAATTTTCAATTAGTGTTTTAAACAGAGAACGAAAATAATTTGTCGAGCTTTTCAAGTGGTAGAAATTTCTTAAGTCGTACCAAAACAATAATTTCTGGTTGCGGCACTTTTTCCACACAAAATTTCCTCTAAAACCATTAAAAATACTATTAATTGTTTATGACAGAATGTTTAACCGCAGTGTTATTTTTGATCTCTGTTCCTAAAAGACGGTAATATGTATTACCTTGGGTAGGCCATTCTTTTGTACAGCCTGCTGTGGCTCCGGCTTGGCTGTATCGAAGACGGGTTTTTCCATTTTATTTGGAATTTCTGATGCTCGAGTAAAGTCACTGGCTTCAAATTCAGGTTTTTCGAATTTCTCCAATACGGGTCTTTCATAATCCGGTATTTCAGGCAGTTCTTCATATTTCGATTTTGGTTTTGGCTTAGCCTTTGCTTTAGGCTTAGCTGCTTCTGGTTTTGGTTCTTCCTTTGGTTGAGCTATCGAAGTCTTGCGCAATTTAGGCAGTTCTTCAGCTGGTTTAGGCTCTTCAATGACCTGTACAGACATGTAGACAGACAAATTCATCAACGGTTACATACAGACATGCATAGATTATTTCAACATTAATTATTTTCACAGACAAAGTTGTTTAATTTCCTTTTCGATATTAATGATTAAACATATACAATAAAGCGAAAAGAAAGCGCGATAAATATAGATATAAATAGAATATTGCAGCGAATTCATTATTTTTTTATTTATGTGGATCTTTCAAGGCTAATTTATAAAGGTGACAATAGAGTTATAACAAATATAACTTATAAAAAACTTATAAAATTAATAAAATTAACTAATTTTCTCACATACTCAATATATAAATAAATACATGAATTTGCTAAACTTTTTTTAAATTCAATAAACAAATAAATGACAAACAAATAAAGAAGACAGAGCGATAGAGAAAGAGAGAGAATAAAAATAATATACGTTCAGATTTAGCAAATAATGAATGAAAATTATCATTATTTGCCCAATATTAACGTACCAAACTTATGTAGATTATGATGGTTCATGAACGTTTTCATCTAAAATATGTATTACATTAATTCCGAGATACAGTTACTCCAATTTTTTTTTTAGTTTTTGATGAGATAAATCAAAGAATATGAATATTAATTTTTGAGGACTTTGGATCTGTTTACTGGAAGGTATTAAAAAATTTCATAAAATACTATAAACAAATTTTTAATTTATTTGAGTTCATGAAGACAATAATTTTGAAAATTAGCCTACCTAAACTTAGGTGGAAACATCATGGCATTATTTTTATTTAATATAAATTTGACCACCATAATATACATACATATACATTGGAAGCAAAAACAGAGAATTTTATTAGCAACGAAATGCAAAATAGAGCAAAGAAACAGTTGTAAGCCTTGAAAATAACCCAAGGTGGTCCAAAATCATCATGAGATATTATAACTTCGAGTTATATAGAACGCCCTTCATAAAATTGTTTTATAACATTTACATACGTGCTATTACCCAATTCACAATCGTTGTCGTATCGTTGTATGTCGTATTTTTTATTATTAATTTGTTTTTGTTTTGATAATAAAAAATATGACATACAACGCCGATTGTAATTGGACACTTTTTAGGATGAATATCTCTAAAACGATGCGTTTCAATGTACTAAATACGAGAAAATTAAAAAACTATTTTTTTGATAAGTTCCCTCAGTTCCCTACGTGCGATTGTAAATCTTGATCTCAGTACAATATGTTGAAGAAACAAATTTTGCAATCTTTTCGAATTGGATGTCAAAAATTCCGTAACTTTGAGCTTGTCGCGGTAAAAATAGTTAAAATTTTTGTTAATGTATTTCTGGTCTGCAAAACGACTTTTATTGTGTTATAAGAGGCATATAAATTTCAAAAAATTCTGAAGTGGACTAAACCAAATGTCAAACTATTTTTTAAATATTTTTCTGTATGAGCTAAAAATTACAACTATTTTGACATTTCGATTAAAAGCGAAAACAATATGCCTCTTCAACCCACTTAAAATCATTTTGTGGACCAAAAATATTATATTGAAAATATATGCCCCTTATAATACACTAAAAGTTGTTTTGCAGACCAGAAATACACTAACAAAAATTTTTATTTGTTTTTCCGGGATAAGCTCAAAATTACGAAATTTTTGACAACCATTTAGAAAGGATTGCATAATTTTTTTTTTAACATATTATACTGAGATCAAGATTTTCAATCGCAGGTAGGGAACTGAGGACCTTTTCAAAAAAAATTTTTTTTTTTTTTTTGTCGTAAAAAAGTGGTCCACGGGACGCCCTAATGTACATACGTATATTTTCGAGCATAACGACTGGTAAGATATGCCATACAGTAATCACATTATTATTGATTTCATATTAAAGTATTCAAAAAATGAAACCGATTAACAGGTTTTTTTTTGAAAACCGATCGGTTTTATGTTGGCTAACCAGGTTTTTATGCATGACATTTTCTTTAAATTTTGAGAAAAACTTTTATGTAGATTTTATGTTAATTTTACTACAAAATATTTTCTTTTTGATTTTTGTTAACAGGATGGTTTTTCTTTCTACAAATTCTTCACTTTTAGAAAGATTGAGAACTTTAAAAGCCCAAACGTACTCAGCCTTTTTTTCTGCACACGCCATTTTTTCTTTATTAAGAAGTTGATTTAAGGCTCGTTAAATAACATTTCAAGAATTCTTCATAAGTTTAAATTTTTTCTCAAATATTTTTTTAAAGTAAAGCGATTTTTTTTCATATACGTCGAAATTTTGAATAAAGTGGTTTTTATTTACCATCTTCCTTCAGTAGTGCCGGACAAATATTTGGAAATGAGAATTGATTATTGGGTGTTTGCATCGATTTTGTGAATCTTAAAATCGATTCAGACAAAAAATTCAATTATATAAAATTTAGGTCTTCATTATGCCCACTTTTTACCAGATTTCTTTCTTTTTGGCCCGATTTTTAGTAAGTCAATCTTTCTAAAAATTAAAAAAATAATAAATTTCGAAAATATTATTGACATTTTATTATTGAATTGAAACATACGGATCTGAATTTATACCTCATAGCTCATTTCTTACATTACAATTTATACTTTTTCCGAAAAATTCTTGGAAGTGTGAGTGATAAAAATAGCATCTATTCACCAAGATTTAAGATTATTGCAATGTAATTTTTAATATTTTTGTGACAGGAATCCATAGTAATGTGAGGAAGACCAGTAACATTTTTTATATAAAAGATAACAACTCTGACTATTAAATTTTTTCCTCCTAATTTAATTCTTTTTAGCATTTCCTTTCTATACGAATAATTCAAAAAATTACGTTCCAAATTTTTTTTTCAAAATATTTTTTTCTGGACTTAGACGGCCAAAATAAGGAAATCCATTTAGGTTTTACATCATTTTATATCGTTGTAAACTAGTGTTATATGTTATATTTAGAAAATTTATTTTATGATTTTTGCCGATAAAATTACCATTAATAAAAAGTCAGTTAATCGGTTTTAATAATTAAAAACAAATTCGATACCGGTTTTTTAGAAAATACATTTTTTGAAAACCGTTTTTTTGTCCTCCGACATAATAAAACGATCTAAATATAAGAGTTATATTAATCACACCATTTTGGGCCACCTTGATAAACAGAATTATAGGATTGAAAAGAAAAAAATTATAAGAAGAAGTAAATACTTAAGTATGTATATATCGCTCATTTACTATAAGATTGGCATAATCAAAAACGGCTTTGACGTTTATAACAAATAAATACCCTAACACCGAAAATAATATAAAAGGCTAAAAAACGGCCCATATTCTCCCAATTTTTAAATGGACCAGTCTTGTAGTAAACGAGCGATATGTACCCAAAGATATCGATTTTGTTTGCATTTGGTTATTTTGTTCACTGTCTGGTGCTAAATTTTAGTCCCATCGGATAACGGGAACCCGCGCCGGAAATCGATAGAAAAGTGTCAAATTGGGTAAATAATAGGACTTTGTTTGATTTCTTCAAAACTTGTACCACTAAGATTATCTTTTCTTAGTCTTTTGATCGAATCTTATCTTCTAGAGATAATTGTCTATCCAACGAAATATAAAACATTTATATCAAAGGACAAACAACTAAGTTATTGAGAATTTCCCAAGCCATATATGTACATGTACGTAGAAAAATAAAGTTTTTGCATTGTTTGTTTGGTCTTTTTGATGTAAACAACAAGTAAGAGTATTATATTCGGCTGTGCCGAATCTCATGTACCCAGGCCTGCCAGATTTGCCGATTTATCGGTATTTTGCTGATATTTTACCCTTAAAATAGTAAAGTGCCGATTTCCCGATTTTTGCTTCAAAAATGCCGATTTTTTACTCATACATTATTCAAAAATATTGTAAATTTGTTATATTTAATGATTTTAATGTTATATTAATGATTTAATGATTGCAATTCTAACGAATTTATTGTCAAAACTAAACTTCACTTAAGCAAAAACGACATGGAGCTTTTAAACAAATTGGGAAAATAAAATTTACATTACAGTAAAACACAATTTGCTACATCAGCAATTTCAATTGGATCGAGATGTACTTATGTATATTATAAAAAGGAAACACAATTTATGCATGAAAATCCTAAGCAAGCTAATTTTTTTAAATTTTTAAGGTTCGAAAATAAATTTACACATTTTGTGGAAAAGCTAATTCAGAACACTTACCCGGTTTTTGTTCGACGAAAAAAAAAGAAAATAATTGATTACAAATGTGCTTTCACAACATTCCCGGATTTAAAACCGGCTTTACAGTTATTTTCTGTGTTTATTAGTCTTTTCTCTTACTCAATGCCCCATCAATAAGATATTTTATCATACTATTTGGAATGGTTTTAAAAATACTGTAAAAAACTAAATTTTTACAAAAAACTTCTAATATCGATTAGGACTAGAACCACTTACTAATTCCTTATTAGACATATGTCTAGACAATTGGTTACAAATCCTATTGAAACAAAATTATTAATGTTGTTGATAACGACCACCTTGCCAAGTAATGTATGAAATAACTACACTCATTACCAAAATTACAGGATAGTATTCAACAAATAATTATAAATTAACATTTTTCTGCAAAAGGGATACAAATTCTAAATTGTGTTTTTTTTTCAATTGCCGATTTTTAAAATGTAAGTGCCGACATATACCGATATTTTAGGAAAAAATTGCCGATATTTCTACAAATTTATCTGGCAGTCCTGCATATACCCACCATCAAACCGTATGCCATAAAAGGAATGCTCCCCTAACATCATGATCACTCATCAAATTAACAGATCGTTTTTCATAAAATTTTTTAGACCGATTTTGGTTCATATAATCGCATTTTACCGAACTTTCCGCATGAAATTCGGTAGGAAGATTTAAGTTTCTATAAACGTTTCGTATATCAAATTTCATAAATATTCACGTATTTTTATGCCGTTAAAGTAATTTTCTGAGGTCCCCTTGTATATGGGGGTAGGGTCAATTGTGGACCGATCTGCACCAAATTTGGTAGAGAGATCTTAACTCCTATAAAACGTATGTGTATCGAATTCCATCGCTTTACTCGTATTTTTAAGCCAATAATGAACTTTAATGTCATTTTCCGAAGGGGAGCTTATATGGGGATCAATCATACGCCGATTCCCATAAAAGTCAGTAGAGAGGTTTTGGCACATAAGAAACCTACTTATGTCGAATTTCATCTCAATACTCTTATTTCTAGGCCAGAAATGACGTTAGAGTAATTTTCTGAAGGGATAGTGTCAATTATGGACCGATCCACATAAAATTCGGTGGAGAGATTTTGGTTTATAAGAGATTTGCTTATGTCAAATTTCATCGCTGTAATCGTATTTTTAAGCCAGTAATGAGCGTTAAACTAATTTTCTGAAGAGAACCTTGTACATACATAGAATTTGGTAGAGAGGTTTTGGCTTGAAAGAAACTTACTTATGTCAAATTTCATCGCTATACTCGTATTTTTAAGCCAGTAATAAGCGTTAAAGTCATGCTGGGGATCTTATATGGGGTGTAGGGTCAATTATGGACCGATCCTCATAAAATTTGGCAGGGAGTTTTTGGCTCATATAAAACATATTTATGTTGAATTTCATCGCTATAGTTACACTTTTAAAACATATATGCCCGTTAAGGCAGTTTTTCGGGGGTCCACTTGTATGGAGGCTATCCGAAAACGTGGACCAATATAGCCAATTTTCAATACCAAGCAAACCTATAGAGAATATTTCTGGAAAATTTCAACCCTCTAGCTCATTCCGTTCGGACTCTATCGTGTTTTCAACAGACAGACAGAATATATATATTTATTATTGATTACAATGGTAAAGTGTAGTGATCGTTTAGGCAAAATATCGACCACTTAATTTACAAGAGGTAAGTAGTTAATTGGAAATGCGGTAATATAACTAGTGAAAGGTGCAAATTGGCACCTTTTGTACTGTAGGGTAATTAGTCGTATTTGCTACATATGTATTTGTGAAAGAAAAATGCCTATAACTTTGCTATTTGTCGCACGATATTAATATTTTACACCTTCTCTAATAATTTCTCAAGAAGACATGATTTGATGGAAATGTTGAGAAAATGTTATTTTAATGACAAAATTTTTGAAGAAACTAAAAGTCCAATTATTTCTTAATTTTACACTTTTCAATCGATTTCCGGCACGGGTTTCCGTTATCAGATTTGTCTAAAATTGTGTACCAGTTAGTTTTAGACAGTAATCTATTGTATGTACATTAGGGATATAACGATTGACAATTTTTGCAAATATTTAAGTTGGCATATGAGAAACTATATTATTATTGTTAAAAAAGTTCACGCACCAAATGTCTCTCCGTCATGTTTTTAAAATCAGTTTTTTGAAGGCTCCATATATCTTCGGAATCCAAAACTTAGAGAAAATCAAAATGTCCTGAGATATAGGCAGGAACGAGTCGAATAGAGTATTAAAAAATATGAGAAACTATATTATTATTTTTTTCGCGGTTGTTAAAAAAGTTCACGCACCAAATGTCTCTCCGTCAGTTTTTTAAAATCAGTTTTTTGAAGGCTCCATATATCTTCGGAATCCAAAACTTAGAGAAAATCAAAATGTCCTGAGATATAGGCAGGAACGAGTTGTGATGTGACAAAAGTATTTTTTTCGGTGAAAATGCCCATACATAAATATTTTAATTTTAAAATAAAAAATTGTAAAAAATTGGTTTATATTAGAATTGGGGTCGGTGCGTGATGTTTTTGATTCCAAATGACATACAAAAATTATTTTCATTACTTATACCACACTGGCCATCTCGTCGTGGTATACCAAAAATTTCGCCAAATTAGTTATATCCCTAATGTACATATGTATATAAAATATAAGTGTAGAAATACAACCTAGCGGTTAGCGAATTTAGTTGAAATATTTATATATTAGGTATAAAATCATTTATTACCAATAAAATTATATGTAAATTAATATTTTTAATCAAAATGAAAACCATAATAAATGTGTAAGAGATAGAACAGGGAGAGAAAGAATGTCAGAAATACATATATTAGAAGTTTGTTCGGATTCCGTGGATGCAATTTTCACAAAAGAAAATTTATCCCGGTATCCGGAGTTGTATTTCTACACCTTTGAAGAATCAGCTTTTTACAAAAAACAAAAGAGACACAGAGATAAATAGCAAGAGTATGCGAAGTAATGAAGAAAGAAGAATACTTTGCGTTGCACTTTTTTGCTTGAATGTAGATAGATAGATTTGTTTACCTTCGAAACACGTCTTTTTTCGGCGGGTTTAAGTTTGGGTATTTCCTCTTTAATCTCTTGAGGTGCTTTATTAGCTTGTAAGGTCTTATTTTCACCTTGCTATAGATTGTAATACACATAAATATTATAATTAATTTTATGAACAGACTTGAAAACCAACGATGAAAAATTGTAGTATACTAACCTCTAAGGCTTTCTTCTCAATGATAGAAGAGCGGCGAGATTCAGTCTTGGTTTCTTCAATCTAAATACAAAACATTTTTAAAGGAATATGAAAACAATTTCGTACTTTTAGCACAGGGACACAACACATTTTTATATTGATTGGTCTTTATAATTTATTACATAAAACTCATATTTTTGTAAAAACTTTAGTCTGAAAATACTTATAAAATACAATTTATCGGTTTACTTACCGCTACGGATGAACGACGGGATGATACTGTAGACTCATCGTGGGTACTTATTATAGACTTGCGACGGGTCTCTTTAGTTTCCTCTTGAACAGATGAAACACTTGTCTATTTTTTAAACAAGCACAAATACGCCAATGAAAACATTAACATGAAAACAATTAAGGATTTAAACAGATTTACAGAGACAAAAGGAAATATGTATGTATGTGTTTACTAGAATGCTCGATTTTTAATTGTAACTTCTATTAGAACAGAATATAAAAGTATAAAAAATATAACTTTTTTGGAATGGATGTGAAAGCTCATCTATAAAGAATTTTTGTTATTAATAGTGATCAATTAAATAAGTGTTGTATTTTGATTTATATCATATTTTGGAAAATATAATTTCATCACGACATTAAATTAATGAAATACTAAGAAGCATTCTAGTGTGAATGTGAAATGTGTGAGCGTAATATCTTCAAAATCATTAAATTATCTTAATAATCGTATATTATTTAACATTATTAAACTATCAATCTTTGTTGTATATCTACATACGTGTATACATACCTTGCGCTGTTGTACACGTTGTTCTGTCTTTTTGAGTCCGATTTGCTCAAACAGTTCTTTCTATAATTTGGAAATGAGAAAATACGAGAGACATATTAAAACATTATAAAAGTTGAAAAAAATTTAACAAATTTTGCAACATTGGTTGTGCTTTTAAAATTTATTATAATTGCATAAATTTAACAGAATAAATGTACCGTCTTAGGCATAGTTCTCTGTTATATTTCATTCTGTCAGAATTATGTCCGATGTAAACAGATTTCTGTTTAAATAACGATTACTATGCTTAAGAATTTTATTTTGCCAAATTTATACGTAAGCGTATAAAGTTATTAAAAGCTGTAGAATATATGTTGAAAGCAGAAAAGACGTTAGCAAGAAAGCGTTAAAGAAAAAATAAAATGCAATAAAAAGGAAAAAAAACTAGTGATCTTAATATGTACATATGTATATTTATGTGTATTGATAACTAATAATATGATGTGTTTATTATAAAAACTTTTTGGATTTGTATTTTATTAATTCATGATTAGTATTTATCTTCTCTTTGCCATTTCGCAAAAAGGCCTTTCATCATTCGTTTATTTAAGCAACATCTTGATTGGACTATATTCCTGATATTTCTTACCTCTTCAGGAATGTTTTCAGTACCGTCAACAATATCTTCTGGTTTACTAACGGATTTCTTTTTCTTTTCGTCAGCTTTTTTCTTATCCTCTACGCTCTTTTTCTTTTCTTCTTCGACCTTTTTCTTTTCTTCCTCTTCCTTTTTCTTTTCTACTTCGATCTTTTTCTTTTCATCTTCCACAGACTTTTTCTTCTTTTCCTCTTCTTCGGTCTTCTTCTTTTCTTCATCGGCCTTCTTTTTTTCTTCGACCTTCTTCTTTTCTTCTTCGACCTTTTTCTTTTCTTCTTCGTCCTTTTTCTTATCCTCTTCAGCCTTCTTCTTTTTCTTTTCTTCTTCAGTCTTCTTCTTTTTTATTTCTTCCTCAGCCTTTTGCTGCTTTTCTTCTTCGGCCTTTGCTTCGTCCTCCTCCTTATTTTTTGTGTTATTTTTGTGTATGACAGTGTTTTTAAAATATGAAATTTTTGTATTTTAAAAGTATAAAAATTATAGAAAAATTTTAACAATTTGAGCCTTAATTGAATCTTTAAAACTTGTTACTTTTTCCTTAGTAAATTACTGCTATTACTCTAAACTTTAATTGTCCAATAAATAAGAAAATGTTCGTAAGTGTACTAATATGTACATTAGGGTTATGACTTATTGCAATTTTTGCAAATATCAAAAATACCATAGCAAGAGCTTGTAGGGTAGGGCGTAAACAGATGTTAAGAAATATGATATTATTTATTCGCGATCGTTAAAAAAAAGTTCCCGCACCAAAAGCGATGAAGTTTTGTATAAATTTTACTTTTTCTATATGAGAAAAATAAATACTTTTGCTAAAATTTTTGCATTTGTATTACATTATCTTAAAGAAAACATTGTTCTTTAAATCCTTGTTATGGAAATTATAACAAATTGCGATAATATTGCATGTTATAGAACATAGTACATTCAAACTGGCTTATAACGAACTCGGTTGAAAACTCGGTTGAAAACTTGTTCGTAATAACCGAATTCTCGGTTATTACGAACAAGTTTACAAGTCCCGCAATTTTGGTAACTATTTTCATACAAAAAACAACTCGGTTATTACGAATCCTCGTATAAAACGAACTACTTTTTCAGTCCCTCAAGTACAACTATAATTTTATAACGAACTTCAAAATTATGTGTTAAAGTCATAGGGATATATTTTGCTTTGTTAAAAAAAAGTTTAAATTTGTTAAGAAAAATATGAACAAATAAAATCAATGGTGTTTTTTTTTGTAAAGAATATTAAATCAATTTATAAATCATAGTCTTAAAATTTTGTAAAATGCCACTTTATTTTTGGAACTACAAAAACTTCACCTGTCTTATTACGAACTTCGCTTATAACGAACAAATGTGACTGGTTCCACGGAGTTCGTTATAAACGAGTTTGATTGCATACTTTTATATGAAAATTATTAAAATAATTTTTGGAAATAACGCACGAGAGCATTTTAGAAATTGCTTTCGGTGCGGAATTATATTATTAGGACAGTATTGGCTATAAGGCAGTGCTATGGTCATTACGTCATTACCCTAATGTACATACATATTTAATTTATGAATCGTTTCGTTCCTTTATCGAAAGTGTAAATTGTAAAATTTTGATGAATTTGAAATAATGTACGTACAAAAGTATATCATGTTAATGTAAATTATAAAAGTTTTTAACAAATAAGCATTTTGTGCATTGATACAGATCCTGTTATATTTTGCACAGCAGTTAAAGGAGTCAAACCACATATAGAAAATAAATAGATTCAAGAAAGCAAAGTTTAAGATAAGGATCAGAAATTTTCGGACAAATTACGAAATAAAGATGTTTCCAAACAAAATTTACTTATTTTCACCTAATTTTTTGGAAACAACGAATAAGGAGGGTAGATTGTATACAAAATACGTAGAAAAAAATAATACCAAAAGCCATTCACGCATTCCAACTCATGGTATAGTAATAAACTATAGAGAAGAAAGATATGCATGTTTCTAGAACTGTGGAGAAAATTATTTATTTATAATTCGCTAGATAACTGGGAGTTGAAATAAAACCTCTTGTAGGCGAAATATAGAATGTGCAAACTCAAATCATGTGTATATGTTTCAACAAGAGGTTATATTTAGGTTTATAGAAATTAAAATTAAGAGACGAGAAGAAAAAATATTGAGAAAAATAGAAATAAAAAGAAATAAGTATAGACTATAGAAAGAATAAATATGAAGTTATGCAAACAAATATTTTATGATAAATCGAACCTCGTCTCTTTGTACTTGTTGCGTTGGTTTTAGCTGTACATCGAATATGACCTTGCGTTCTTGACTATCTAATTCACGTGATAATTTTCGTTTGGGTTGAAATGGTTTAAGCTTTGGAAGTTCATAAATTGTTACTTCAGGAGCTAACGATTTTTTTCTATTAGTATTCAAATCAGAGGTCTTTGAAACAGTGGCGGAAACCTGACTAACCCTTGTAGATTTTTCTTCCTGTTCTTTTGATACTGAAGCTTTCTCTTCTATTTGGGCTTCCTGTTTTTTTACCGTTACCTTCCTTTTCTGTTGTACACTGGTGCTTTCTTGTTTTTGCGATTGTTCTACTTGTTGTATCTGTTGCACTTGTACTATAGTTGTATCCTGATTTATTTCCTGTTGCAAACTGAATGAAACTCTTCTTTGTTGTTCTACTTTAACTTCTAGCATTTCAGCTTGTTTAACAACAGCTTGCTTGATTTCCTGTTTCTGTTCTAATTTCGATTGCTGCTGAACGACAGCTTTAACCTGATCTTTCTGTTCTTGAATTTCTTGCTTTAGTTCTTCTACCTGCTTTGTCGATTTTTCTTCTTTTTTTTCATCGACTTCTTGTTTTGTAATTACCTTGCGTTTTACTTCGGCAGCTTCTTCCTCCTGTTTTTTCTTGTCCTGCTTCTTTTCGACCACAATCTTACAAGTGGATTCATCTTTGCCGGCCTCGTTGGCAACGACAACTTTGTAAGTGGAGCTATGCTCCATGCGAGCCGAACTCAATGTTAAACGAGCAGTTGTACCATCAAAAGTTGTAGTAATATCTTTAGTCTCCTTAACCAAAGTAGTGCCTTTGTACCATTCGATTTTGCATTTGCGATCTGATTGCTTGAGACTAATCAACAATTCGAAAGTTTTGCCTTCAACCACCTTTTGATCGGTGAGTTTGCGTGTTATTTCCGGTTTTGTGGGCTTTCGTTCTTCCTCGGGTATGTCAACCAAATTGACAATCTGAGAGACGGCTTCACCCTTCTCATTGCTGGCTACCAATTTATATGCACCCTTGTCAGTCTCCTCGACTTCATTGATTTCCAATTTAACTGCAAATTCACCCTCTTTGGTCTTTTCTACCACATAAACATGGCGACTGCTTTGTTTAACTTCATTAGTCTCTTTAAACCAGGTACACTTGGGTTCGAATTTCGAGGCCACTGTGCACTCAATAACCACAGTGCGTTTTTTAATAATTTTAATGATCTTGGGTTTATCTTTGATAACAGGAACAACTAGAGAATATAAAAAACACATATTAAAAGTAAAAGTAAATAAAAGTTATTTTTTAAATTTTCCTAACAATGTTCTTAAAATTTGTTATTTAAAATTCCTTAAAAATATATACTGAACATATTATTTCACCAATTCAGTTTGGTATATTCATTAACTAGGCAAAGATTTCTATGCAAATGCATATTTGCAGTCAGTAACTTAAAATAATTTTAACTATTTTTCCTTACGAATCAAAGAATTTGCTACAAAATGGCATTGATTTGTTATTGCATATTTTGGTTTAAATGCATAAATTGCATATTATGCTTTAAATTGCATATATTTTGCACATTTCTAAAATTTTTGTAGTATATTTTGAATATTTTTTTATTTTTCTAACTAACACAATTTGTGTTTTGTTCTCTTTTTATTACATATTTATACCCTACACCACTATAGTGGGGAGCGTTTGTGCTGATGTTTGTAACGCATAAAAATATTGGTCCTACACCCACCTTAAAGTATACCGATCGACTCAGAATCACTTTCATACAAGTTTTTTGCCACAAGGACGATGCCTATTGAAAATGTTTGAAATCGGTCCATTATTTCACCTAGCCCCCATACAACCTTAAAATTTAAACCACAGCGGTGAGAGTATTATGCATTTCTGCTACTGATTGTAATGTCCAAAAGTGCTTAATAATACGATAAAATTCAGAACAAATATAATTTATATAAAGATATATCAATTCATCAAATTTTATTAGAATCGGACAATTTCGTCTTTCAGAAAATAAATGTTCTACAAACATTTGCACATGTTCGTTGTTTGAATGAAGCCAGTAAGCTTTCCCACTCTCAGAAATTAAATATATGGGTCATTTCGTGTCAAGTGAATCGATGTCTTCCGATGAAATTTGCACCAAGGTTAGTACTATTGGATATTAGGCCAGACACAAATTTTCAGCGATATCGGTCCAGAACTGCCGGACTTATTTAAATATTTTTTAACTTAAGAATAAGATTTTTCCCCTATTTTTTCAAAATGGAAGTTTTTGTTACCTTTTTTTTTCTCAAATCAAAGCTTAGACCATTTCCTTTAAGAGCTTTGTGGATATTTAGCGGGATGTATAAAAAAATATTTGACCTCAAGAAGCAATGTTTTTGATATTGAAAAAATCTTATTCTTAAGTTTAAAAATATTTTTTTATAGATATCGCACTCGCATCCTATTAAGGGACTATAAAGACCATAAAGTAAATTGTCTAAGCTTTCGTTTGAGAAACATTGAAGAAATAGCTATCTGAACTCCTTTGGACACTTTTTGCTGGGACCAATAGGTGAAAAGTTTCACGCATTTGAATAAAACCGTGTATGACCAAAATGTCCAACTTTGACCCCCTCTAAGTCCGGCAGTTCTGGACTATCAAATGGTACTAACATTGGTGCAAAATTTCGTCAAAATCGATTTTTTGAGTTGGGTCACTTGATATGAAATCATTATTGTAATTTTTGAGATCGTGGTTCCGTTAAATTAGTATTAGAGTACATAATGCGGTAGCTCTGTCATCAAGAACATATATATTTGTTGTCAAAAACTTAAGTTCTAAATATGTATCTATAAATATGTTCTTAAAGACGATAAAAAAATTATAACAAATAAATTACAGAAGGAAATATTTTTGGTCCAACTTTTTCACATTTTAGTGCATATTTTCCTAATTTATAGTGTATGTTATAAGCGCATATTTTTAATTTTTTACCGCATGAAAATCCTTGCCTTTTTCATTAAAGTAGAGTGAATTTTGTGTATAAAATTTAGATGTATGTATGTATACTCTAAACTATATACATATAATATACTTACTTTCAATATTAAGTGTAAGATTGGCATTAAGTTCACCCAGAATGTTCTTGATATTGCACTTATATAAACCGGAGTCTTCCAATTGAGGGTCAATTAGCTCCAGTTTAATGTAATACTGGTCTCCACGTTGTTCCATGGACATTTTGATTTTATTACTTTCTTTGACCACTTCACCATTGCGATACCATACAATATCTGGCTTGGGATCTGCTTTAACCTTACATTCCATTATAACCAGCTTTCCATTGTTTTCGGAAACAATACGTGGCTTTTCGACAAATGTTGGTCCTTCACCTTCAGGTTCTGGTTCCGCTTCGATATTTAAATTGAGATTGGCGTTCGATTCGCCATATTCGTTTTGAACGTTACATCTATATGTGCCACCGTCGGATGCGCCGGGGTCCTATGTATTTATATATTAAAAATTAACAATTTAATAAAAAAAAAATACATTATAAATATATGAAAATGTCGTATGTAAAAGTTGTTAGTAACTAAAAATTTCTTCGGGTGCAAACATTGAAAATTACCTTGATTTCCAAAGTCAACTCATAGGTGTCTTCGGCAATCACAGTCGTTTTAATCTTTATTTTACTTGACTTATTTACCACTTCCTGGCCTCTGTACCAAGTAACAGTTGGTTCAGGCTTAGCCTTGCATCGGCACTTCATCGTGATTAGTGTACCAGAGTCGTTTGGAATAATTCGTGGTTTTTCGATAAATGATGGTGCAAATCCATTTGCATCGTTAGCGCCTAAATAAATTATAATTTTTGTTATAAAATAAACTTTTCTACTTTTTGTACAATGTAAATATTTTTAATAATTTAAAAAAGAAGCTTTATAAGTAAAGTTAAAAGAAAATAATAAAACTATTTAATGTGATTTTCTTAAATTGATATTGATTTTGCAATGAAAAGCGTTTGGATGAAGACGTTTGGTGGAATACAAATGAAACATATTTATTTGAAAACTAAATTTTTCTGAAAATCCTGAAATTTACAACTTTTACAATAATTTACTTCATGCGCTCCATTTTACCGACACCATTACGTTTACCATCATGGACATTATAAATATTGCAACAATACGATTAAAAATATTTACAGAGTTTGAATTTTATGAAATCATATGGATGAATCTAAAGGACTTTGAATGGTACTTTTAAATCATTTTGATATTCAGGAACTTTCTTCAACGCTTTCTGTGAATAATTTTTTTTTAATAGATAACCATAAACATATTTTTTTTAAATATTTTAATATAAAAACGTGTTGCAATTTTTAAATTATTGTGCAAATTTTCCCATTTCATGTTATTTTATACATTTTTGGTAAGGTTTTTAGAGTATATACCAGATCATTGAAACTTTTTGTGACTTGGCTTTGAGAAACCAAAAGCTTAGTAATTTATAAAAACTTACAGATAATTTTAAACAGCGATGGCTTTGTCAATTCATTTGTTCTTGATTATAAAATAAATCAATTTATAATAGGAAGGTTGATGCCGACCTTGTTATATTTCCACACATTATGCGATATTGAGTTATCTGGTTTTGAATCGCAAAGAAAATTCATTTTCTAGATTATTTGTTCTAAAAATCGAACTATTCCCTTTCCAGTAGCATGGAAACCTAATTGGGATAATACAGACGATGAAATTATTAGTTAGGAGCTATAAATCATTATTGCTCCACCCCATCCCCTCTTTGCATAAGTATCTACATATTTGCCGATCTTGTTGTGTAAATGCATATTGGGTAATTATGTCTGTGCATGCATCTGAATCATGCAAAACAACGCCTATTGTTAATAGGCGAGTTTTCGAATATTTTCCTTTTAGATTTAAGATATTAGTTCTTTTACTAAAAATTGCAAACGTTGGTTATGTAGGTTAAAATTTGTAGAACATTTCATATCATTATCAGATTAAATCATATATCAATACTCATTTCATACACTTTATGAACAAAATATTATGTACCTTGGAAATTGAGCGCAATATTGGCATTGCTCTCGCCATACATGTTAAATGCATTACAACGGTAATTGCCGCCATCTTCTTTGGTCGGATTCTGTATTTCCAAAGTCAACACATAGCTGTCCTTTGATGTGGCTTTGCGCGACATTTTAATCCTTGATGAATTATCGATTTTATCATCACCACGATACCAGGTAATATCTGGCACCGGGTGGGCCTCTAATATGCACTCCATGATTAAAATATCTTCTTCTTGTCGTATTGTTGGTTTCTTAGGAAAGCGCGGTGATTTTCCATCGGGTATTCTATTTTGAATGTTTAATGTTTTTAGCATTTTTTAATAATTTGTTTTCTGTTTGCAACATATAATGCTTGTAACCCTCACAGTATAACACCCACCCCACTTACTTTTTTGAACCTCCTTCGAAATTTAAATTAATCGTAGATACACCCTCTCCGTGTTTATTTTTGGCCTTAACACGATATTCACCTTGATCGCTTGATACAACATTTGATATTTCCAAGCAAGCCATGTGATATAATTTCTGATCCAATGTCAAAGACATTTTGTAACGGCCTCCCTCTTTTAATTCATCCTGGGCGTGGTACCTTTTTGAAACGTACGTTTTAAGTTACATACAATAAATTTATTTACATATATTTTTAGTTGCTAACACGATCCTAGGAAAACATCATTCACAATCGGCGTATTCCCACTTACAATTTAACCGAAAAATTTACTAAAAACTACAAAAATATTTTTCTAAAAATTTAAACAGTTGTGCAGACTTACTTAAAAAAATACTGTTATGCTCGAAATATCGAAATACATAAAATGGGATGAAAATTTTGTTAGAATGTTGTAGAATTTATCTAACCTTGTAAAATAAATTCGCCATGGGCTTAACTTATAATCGATTCGCCTTAAGTAATAGCGATATTATTAAAATGTGAATTTACTGGCGAAAAAGTGGGGCCTAAATTTTGTAAATAAAAAGTTACTATGTGACATACATAGTTTATTCTCGATATCGCCTATTTCTAACTGATGTTTTCCAAAACAAAATTATATATGTATTCAATTGTGTAACGCCTTTTAATAATTATTCGTACCACGTAACTCCAGGTTTGGGATCACCAACACATCTGCATTCGAATGTTACATTGCCACCATCTTCGCTTTGTCGTATGACTGGTCGTTCGGTAAATGTGGGTTTTATGCCATCTTCAGGTACTGGAGCTTCATCGCCTATGATGTAGGTATAAATATTTTTGTGGTGATCTTTAGTTTATTAAAAATTATTTTATAACAAAAAATCTCGTTTAATGTGTACCATCATTATCTTATTCTCTCACTAAATTAAAATATGCCTTTTTCTTTTTTGTTTCAAAATATATGACAAATGTTTCAGCTTTTTGGTAATGTAATGCAAATTATTTTTTATTATTAATGATCAGAACAAAAAACGGGGTTAGAATACTTACACAAAAACAAAAACCAATAATAAAAAAATATTATTATTAGAAAACAACAAAAAGAAAAAAGCTGCTGAAACTGTTTATTAATTAATGTAAGTTAAATTTGTAAATAAATTTTTTTTTCCAACAAAAAAGTTAATGATATTGTAAGTAGGCATGTCAGATACTTATTCTTACATATTTTTTATATTTTAATTATGGTTTAAATGAAATTTTGAAAATCGCAGTTCGGGTTATTGTGACACTTAACGTCAACTTCGACAATTGATTTTTTTAAACCCCGATTGGCATAAATATACTGCCACTTATCTCCAACCAAAAAGAAATATTTTTATTACTAAACATATTAAATGTGTTGTTTTTTTATTTACAATTTCTGATACGATTTCCATTTTTAGATTATTTGTGGCCTAGGCTACAGCGACTTGGCCACACATTTACCAGGCTCTCACAAACTGACATTTTTTACTGGCACAATCAAACAAATTACAGTTTTAGAGAAGCAATTGGATGTGAGGTCAAACCGCTGATCGGAAATCGATCTGTATTTAATTTTCAGATTAGAATTAGAATTAAAGCCAAAAAATGTAAAAATTTCATTAAATAATTTTATACATATGTATATTTATATATGTCTATCTGACAGCGCTGCTTACAGTTTGGCAAACGTTATTTTATTAAGCCCCTTTCAGTTGTATATGTAGGTACGTATCGGTAATAACGCACACGCACAAATACATATTTAGATAACAATTGATATTTATATAAACAATTAACGCTATATAACACAATTAACTGTGGTTTTTATTTTATTAACAATATAAAAAATATATTTAACAAATAGAATAATAAATTTGTATCTTGATATACATATGTATTATATGTTTATTAGACATCTGCATATGGATATTTGATTACAAACTCGCTGCAAATATGGGTTCGAAATTAGCTGACACACTAATAGATTCTCAACTGTATTTTAATTAAATTTAGGCCTCATATTTAAGAATTTTAGGCGTCATATTGACGAAAATTTAGTTTAAATTATTTTTCGCGTAAGCAATATCTGTTGAGCCCCACAGTATTTACTTGTAACAGACAGACGGATCTTTAGAATCTTTTTTGGAGTCATATTTTCAAAAAATTAATTGAAATGTATTCAAATACATTCATGCAGATGTCTGCTATGTATATGTAAATATGTATCTATATTATGTGTTTTTACTTACTGTCGAAATTTAAGCTAATTGTAGCATTACTTTCACCCAGCTCATTTTTGCCATTCACTTTGTATTTACCGGCATCCTCAACCGTTACATTCTTAACTTCAAGTGTTGCAAAATATGAGTTACCATCCTTATCGATACTTATCTAAAGTTTGTAAAAAAGTAAAAAAAATGTAATCATCAATAATAAAAAATATATCCGTAATAGGTCGTAATAGGATCTTATATAAAATTATAATCCTTTGACAAGAGCTATTATATAAATAAAAATTTTATAATTGAAAAGTGTTCAGAATAAAATGTCAAAATTTGAAAGCGTCTGCCTATTATAGAATCCGTAGTGTTCATAAAAAATAGGCATATCGAATGTCGAATCCGTTAAAGTTTATTTTTTCCATTCCCTCGATAATTTGTATACAATTTAAAAAGTTTTAAAAACTTAAAAAGTCCTCGTGAACATTGTAAAACGTTTATATTATACATAAATAGTAATATCAATAAACATATCAAATTATATAAATTTGAAATTAAATGTTTAAGCCCGTCAACATCTAAAAACCCGTTTTATGTAAATAACTCCCTATTTTTGGGTATATTAAAAATTCTGCTCTAGGTTATGTGGCGACTAAATTTATCTTTTGAGTTTTGTCACACCTATCAGACATTACTTGAAAGCAATTCTCCAATTCACATTGGGCATCTTAGCTTTGTATGTCGTAATTGGTTTATTATTATTGTTTTGATTTTGTTTCAGCACAGAGAACGTCTATAATAAAAAAAATATGATATACAACGATACCATACTACAACAAGTTAAAGTCAAATTCTACTTCAGTATTCACTAATTGCACTTTATATTAGTATTCAGTAGTCAGTATATTTATTTACCTTATGGCGCGGGGATTCTTTGACTATTGTGCCATTGTGGAACCATGTTATTGTGGGTTTGGGATCTGCATTTACCCGACATTCGAACAGTAGTCGTTTGCCATCATCTTCCTGTCGAATTGAAGGCTTTTTCGCGAATGTCGGCGCGAATCCGTCGATTTGCCTTTTGTTAAAAAATATATACTTTAATGTTTGAAGAGCTGAGATACATATGTATGTAAATGCGTAACATTATTATTGTTATTTGCCGTAAATAATAGATAGCATTTCTAATCTAGCACAGAGAACGTCTATAAATATTATACTTTCAATTTAAATAGTTACAAATTATAGCATAAATATGTGAAATTTCGTGCCAAGTGACCCAACTTTAAAAATCGATGTCTTCCGATTTGGATGAAATTTGCACCATGTTAGAACTATAATAGGCCAGACACAATTTTCAGCTCTATCGGTTAAGAACTGCCGGACTTAGAGGGGGTCAAAGTTGGACATTTTGATATACAGGGTTTTATTCAAATGATAGCTATTTCTCCATTCTATTCAAAAAAAATTTAATTAAATTTTGTTTAAATAATACCCTTTTTTTGCTTAAAAGAAAGCGTATATAATTTCCTTTAAGGGCTCTAAGAAAAAAATTAAGTCAAAAAAGTTAAGTCATGACTGAAATATTTTTTCAATATTTTGGCACTTAATTTTCCCCTATTTTTTCAAAATGGACGCTTTTGTTGTATTTTTTTTTTTTGCTCAAAATCAAGCTTAGACTATTGCTTTAAGAGCTTTGTGATTACTTAGTGGGATGCTAGTGGGATATATGTATATATTAAAAATATGTTAACTAAGTGACCACAAATCTCTTAAAGGAAATGATCTAAGCTTTATTTGAGCAAAAAAAAAAAAAAAAAAAATACAACAGAAACGTCCATTTTGAAAAATAGGGGAAAATTAAGTGCCAAATATTGAAAAAAAAAATTATTCTTGAGATAAAAAATATTTTTTTTTATGGATATCCCACTCGCATCCCATTATGGGACTATAACGCCCTTTAAGGAAATTGTATAAGCTTTCTTTTAAGCAAAAAAAAAAAAAAAACAAAAAATTTTTTTGGAAAGAATGAAGAAATAGCTGTTTAAATTCCTTTGGACGATTTTTGCTAGGACCAATAGGTGAAAAGTTACACTCATTTGAATAAAACCCTGTATGACCAAAATGTCCAACTTTGAACCCCTCTAAGTCCGGCAGTTCTTAACCTATAGCGCTGAAAATTTGTGTCTGACCTATTATCCAATAGTAATAACTTTCGTCAAAATCGATTTTTTGAGTTGGTTATCTTGACATGAAATTCCCCATATATTAATTGATATTATATAGAATTGCCATTGTAAAATGTAAATTTTAAAAGATTAATTTAGGAAATATGTAAGTGAATTGCTACTTTAGATTTCTCTTTATAAGACGTTCTCTTGTAGTACATAAGTAGTTCTGTAAAAAATGTGCAAAACATGTAAATTAGGAAAGTTTCAACGCATACTTACCGCGTATCCTCCTGGACGGAAAATCTGCCCTCTTTGTTTATTAAAAGCATAATATAAAGCAGTGTATAAGATTTATTTAGCAATTAAAAAGCAGAAAAAATATATATGAAAGGCAAATGTGTAAATGTAGCTTCTTTGGTTATAATAAATATAAATGCGTATTAAGATTAATTGTTACATAGAATTAAAGATCTTAAAAAAGCTATTATTGATTAAATAATTCAGTTTTGCAAACTATTATTATAGTGTCTTACTTTTCTTTTGGTTCATCGGCAGCTGTAATTTGGCCAAATGTTAAAACAAACAAGATATTAATTTCATGAAAATATTTCATATTTAAAAAATTGAACATTATATTTATGTTGAAACTAAGTAATATTACATATTTACATTAAACTAACTAACCAATTTAATTATCACTACCCCTTACATTATTAACTTAAAAAATAGTTTTTTGAATTTTATCTTTGAATCAAATCTGTTATTTGGACACTGTTAACAGTGTCAAAAATTATAAAAACAATCCTTTGTAGACCTATTTATGGATATCTCTTGTAGACATATTTAACGATTGTCAATTCAAAAAACATACATAGTTTCAAATCATGGAATATGAAAAGTAATATCTGATATACAAATAATTAAAAACGAAATATTTCTGTCAAACTGAAAATAATAAATAATTTTTAACATTTTGATTTAATGACTGAATTATAACTTTCTCTCTGTTATCCAACAGAGCTATTTAGTTTTAGATACTAATAAACAAAATAAAACCTATTATTTCAAAAGCACATCTAATATAAAGATAAGAAACTATTAAACTTGTATATATTTTTTACTTACGTGTGAAATTTAAATTTATAGAGGCTGAAACTTCGCCCGATTTGTTTTTGGCCTTTACTTTGTAAAGTCCGGCATCTGTTTCGATGACATCATCGAGCTCTAATACTACAGTAAATTTGTTATCACCAATTGGTTGGATTTTAAATTTTGTACGTTCATCCTCTATTACTAAATTATCGCTGCGATACCACTCAATATCTGGTTTAGGCGATGACAATAATTGACACTCAAATATTAAACGATTGCCATCATCTTCTTGACGCAATTGTGGCTTCTTTACGAAGCTGGGAGCGAAATCTTCAGCCACTCCCATGCTGAGTATTTAATTATTTAGTATCACGGTTTTTGTCAAAAACAATAAGCAAAAAATGCCTGCGATGAAGTATCTCCCCTTCAAAAAACTGAAGGGTTTGAAATTTTACAACTACTTTTGTGTGTGTTTCTTAAATGTATATATAGGGAAAATTTTCGTAAACATTAATGAAACATCAGACGGTATTTACAGCCGTCGTCGCCTTTTTCTTGTGTTTTTTATTTGATGATTTCCCGATTAAAATTTCCGCTTCCTTTTTATTGGTAAATGTCTTCAAGTTTTGCAGTGGCGAGGTATATATATTATTGGTTGATTTTTCTGTGATATACTTATAATTAGTTTTTGATAATGTTTCGTAAATAAATCTCTCTTAAAAATTGTCTCTCTCTGTCTCTCAATCTAGCTGCGTATTTTTTATATATTATATTTCTCTCTCTAGTTTTATTATTTCTCTGGTATTGTATAATTTCGTTACCTATTGGAAAATATAAAAATATGTTATAAATCATGTCGAAATGGATTTGAAATTTGGTTTTTGTTTATACAGCTAAACTGTAGCTTAAAATATTTTCCATAAGAGATTTTTTCAATTAATATTTGTTAGGAAAAATTATTTTAAAATTTATTACATATTATTTTTATAAAATAACCCCATAATATTTTAATATTAGTAAAACATTTTCAGGATAATACAGATTTGTTGCATATATTTTTTATTGACTAAAACATTAATCGGAAGGCAATGTCAAATGTATAATGAAAAAAGTAAATACATATAAATACACCGGTGGAAAAATAATAAGTATAAACAAGAAGAATCAATTTTAAAAACAAAATGTTAGTATTTTAACGGAAATGTTTCCTACTGCAATTGACTACAATAAAAATTAGAGTGACACGTAAAAAAGCTAATACTATAAATGTCACTTTTTGGTGGTCCGTTTAGACTAGTGTGTAGATAGTCTATAGGTCTGAGGATCGTAAGTTTGTTTCCCACCAGATACTTTGGTATGTTTCACTACAATCGGCATATAGTTAAATAAATAAAGCATTTAGTAATAATTACAAGTCATGTTATTGCAACCCAAATTATATTATGAACCGAAACAATAATATCAGAAAGTTTTAAAAAAATTTGTGGCAATTTGTACTGTTTTTTTTTTTTGTTTGGCTTTACTGTATTCTGTTTGTAAATTTTAAGATCTGTTAAAATTTTATTGTAAGTTAAGTCATTTCAATAGCTGATTATTTTTTTTGTCCATCAAAACTTATCCCGAGTACATTTAAAACAATTGACATTCACAACCCGACGCTGTCGAGCTTTTTTAAAAATCAACTTTTAAATTTATGGGAGAAAGAAGAATAAAGAAATTTCATTCTTCTTTATTCTTTCTAATGCAAAATCAAAAAGTTGCTAAGGGTGAACCGGCACTTACAAGCATACAGGTGAACTGACTGCAAGTCGATGCCCCAGCTTAGGGCGCACTGATTATAAGTTAAAGGTGGTTCTACTACAAATACAATATTTCCAAAAACAACATACAACACAGTGAAACAAAATAAACGAAAATTGAAATACCTGGGAAAGGTGGATCCGAGTAGAACAAGAATCTGATTTTGAAATTTGCCAAACACCTCGAAAATCTTGGGATACGGGTAAAATATCGGATTTTCGTATCTTTATGCACTTATGAGTCATTATTTTAGTTGAATCTTAATTAGAAAGAAGCTGAGGCCTTTAAAATGACATACATATATGATGTTAAAGTTACCTGTAGAATTATGTTCGCATTTCATCGGCAAACATTTTTTTGATTTTAGTTCTGAACCGTTTTTCAAGTTTGGTGATGGTTTTTCAAAGTATTTTATATAGGAACCGTACTGTTTATTAACTGATTACAAAACCAGGTCTATTCAAGAGTAAAACACGATGAATCACGATGAATTTCAGCATAAATAATTTTTATAACATAAATCCTTCCATCAAATTTTACGAGGATCGGCCCATATTTAACCCCAAAGCATCCTTCAGAAAATTATTTTTTGAACAATTTTGTATTAAGAAAAAAAAAATCGTCAATTGTTAACGGACTATTAACACCAAAGTTGCATATTACTCGTGAATAGACATAGTCAAATACATTTATAAATAGTACGGTTACTATATCAAAAACTTGTAAAATTATGCAAAACTAAAATTAAAAATATGTTTGCCGATGAAATGTACCAAATTTCTCCAGGTTACTTAAACATCATATCTGCTTTCTAAATCCGTTGAGAAACATAAAATCGGTTATATTCAGCAAAGTTAAAAACTTATAAGTGCTTAAAGGAACGAAAACCCGGTTTTTACCCGTATCTCAAGATTTTGGAGGTGTTTGGCAAATTTCAAAAACAGATACTTGTTCTACTTTCAGAAAAATAGTATCACGGTATTTATTTTTGTTGCTAGTTTTGCTTGCTGTGACTGTGCTGATACTTGTGCTGATGTTTGTAATGTAACACACAAAAAAATTCGTCCTATACCCACCTTAAACTATACCAATCGGATCAGAATCATCAATCAAACCTACATCACTACAGTGGGGAGGGTTTGCAAGATAATTTTATGAAATTTGGCACATACTCTTCTTTTGACCCAAGGACAATGCGTTGAATGTTCAAAATTCACTAATAAACACTAATAGGACATAAAAGCCAGTTTTTATATCCTACAACACTATTAGGGTGATCGACTCGGTTTTTCAACCGGTTTTTTCTGCTTTACCAGTGTCGGTTTCTTCTAAATGTCGATTTTTCGAATATCGAATAACCAGGTTTTTTTACTTTTTAAAAACCGGATTCGAATACTTTTATTTGCTTTGTATTCAAAGATTACTTAAATTTAATTTTGTAGTAAATAATAATACAGTCCGTCTAAATTTTAAAAATATTGGAGTCCTGGAACTAGAGTATATTTTTCTAACGCATCGTTGGTTAAACTTTTTTGATTTTCCTAATTAATTAACAAATTTTATTTTTAAAATTTATTGGAATAAATATTTGATAAAATTTTATCAATCTTAAGATTATACTCCAATTACAATAATTACTTGGCGGCTAAACTATTATTGATGTGTTGGATTGCCTATGAAAATTGTCTAAACAGGGATTTTAGAATAAGCTAGGATTACATAGTTGCTTATTTAACAGAAGTGTCCCACTATTTTCCGTTTTTTTTTACATTAAAGAAATAATGTAAATCAGACGACTATATATAAATTTATAATCTTTTAAACTGTTAAAAATCACTTTAATTTTTTCAAAATAAAATGGATTTTATTATTCGAACTATTCGAAAACCGGTTTTTGGAAAATGTCGAATAATCGATCACCCTATAGAAGAGAGAGTACTATTCGTTTGTGCTGATGTTTGTAACACTCAAAATATTTGTCCTACACCAATCTTAAATTATACCAGTCCGTTCTGAATCACTTCTTGTGCGCTGGCTATAGGTCGCAATTTTCAAGATAAGTTAGTAAATTTTATTATTGAAAATAAATCACATTTAATATTCGTAATTGGTGTAGGATATGTATTTTTTATTTTGTTTTGAACAAACGAAAACAATCAGACAATCGTACGAATAATTCGGTTCGAAATTAGGAGTTATGTTGCGAATGAGAGCGTGAATTGTGAAAAATCGTGTCGTCAGATAAAATTTAGATTTTTTCACATGACGTGAGATCAAGATCCAAAGTAATATATTTTAAAATTCATCTTATGTGAACAGTTTTTTATGTTTTATTGAGAAAATTATTGGATTAATTTTATTATAATAATATGTGAATACGCATATAGTGTATGTATTTGCATTCGTTTTTTAAGCAATTAAATAACGTATTTAGGATTTTTATCCATAATAAATGCCACTTATTGAATGTATTTGCCTTTAGCTTTTAGGCACAATATTTTCTAGATATTTAATTAATAAATAATAATATTGCATGAGATATGGCACGCTTAATATGTTTACTACATACAATTACAAAAAAATAGCTCATACATAGTTTTAATACTGTCAATTTAATATTTATCGAGGTATGCAAGACCGAGTTATGTTCTGTTCAAGATACAAACGAAAATAAACTAATTTATATATAGAAAATAATTATTTCTCTATGAATATATGCATTAAGCTTTGTTATTAGAGTTTTTTGTTTTTATAAAAATTTCAAGAAATTCAAGAATATCATAATTCAAAATTTGGGGTTTTACACTAGTTTCTACAAAATTTTCATTTTATCTATATTAACTGTCTTAATAACAGATTTAGAGTTTGTGAGGTACAATTACTTAACGAAGATGCAGTCATTATAATAATTGACGATTTTAATAGTATTATTATTTTTTTTAATTTACATAGTGTTTCTAATTGTGCGCTTAAAATTATACTTTACAAAATTTAAAACTTTTATATGTATATTTTTAAATAAAAATTAAATGTCACGAATGTAAACAAACACAATTCTTAACGCTTTTGGTATAAACAGCTGTTATACTGTGATAAACAGCTGTTTATTAATCTATAATCGATTTCTACATACTATTTGTCTATATAATAGCGCTGTTGCCAAATCAGCGTTTTTTATAAGAAAATTTTCTATTTATAACATTTCGAGGTCAAATTTGTTGAAAACTTTTTATATGCAGTTTTGAAAAAAGTAAAGAAAATACATTTTTTTAAATTATAATGTTATATTACTCCATAATAATAAAACTCATTACAGACAATGGCAAAGTTTAAGTAATTTTTAAATGCATTCGGAATTTAGAATTTCAGGTAAAAAACCTTGGGATTTTATATTTTAATATGTAAACAATATCCAAAATTCTTTATAGAACTTTCAAACCTTGAGTATTTATTATATTCTTTTTAAGAATGACGAGTTTTATACAAAAATGGCGAAAATGAGTTAATTAGTTTGTTATATTAATAGCAATAATAAAAATAATATCTACATCAACCTATAAAAAATATAGATATATCTATCTATTCATTACAAAGTATAGACTTCGTTACGGACGGGTTCTCTCATTCTGTCTTTCTCTTTTTCTCACAACTATTAAGCGCATGTGTTGTTGCTCTTGGATAAAATGTAATATGATATATTTTTTATACTTATTTATTATTATTTTTTGGAAAATATTTTTTAGCTTTTATCAGTCCATTTGTGTTTTTTATGTTTATTTTTAGCTAATGTGTTTCGCCTAAACATCTTCAAAATAAATATAAAAATATATAGTTCTAAATATATACACTGACATGTACATTTATTTTAAACATATATGTTAAAACATACAAATGAGTAAATACATATATTTTTATATATAAATTTGTATTTTAAAATGTACTATATATTGAAATAAAGTTTGTTCGTAAATTAAAAAAATATACTTATAAACGTAGAAATGAAAAAAACTACTTGGATTTATTCTAGAAGATGTACCACTTTTCAAAGATTTATATTTTAATTAAAGTGATTTTTTTACTAGAATTTAGAAATCCTACTTATTAAAAACAATTAAATAAATTGATTTTATTTTTTTATAAAATTTTTTAAAATAAAAAACTGACTTTGACCTTTTTAAAAAAAACGATTTTTTATTAATAACACAGTGTGACAAAATTACAAAAAATCAATACACTCATCACGAGACCTAGTGAAGTTGGTAGGTCTAGTAGAGTAGATTACAGTACCATTTTTAGAATCTTCAATAGACCCTAAAAATCGGAAGATATTGGATTTTTTTTTTGACTAAACAGACTAAAAAAATTATATTTCAAAATTTTCTTAACCGATTTAATATTTTTCAACTGTTTTCAACTTTGTACTTTTCAAAAAGTACACACACTTTTATATTTTTTACGGAAATTTGTAAAATATTTTGATCTAAATACAAACTTTTATATTTTTTTAATTTTTTTTACAATTCAAGATTATTTATTACCCACACTTTATTTGAAAACATATTTTTTAAATATTTTTTTATTTTAGCTTTTATAAATAAAATAAGATATGAAACGTTGAAATCAGATAAAATGATCTTAAATTGTAAAAAAATTTAAAAAAAATATAAAATTTGTATTCAGATCTAAATATTTTACAAATTTCCTAAAAAATATAAAAGTGTGTGTACTTTTTGAAAAGAACAAAGGAAACTCTTTTCAAAACAGTTGAAAAATATTAAATCGGTTATGAAATTTTTGAGATATAATTTTTTTAGTATGTCTACTCAACAAAAAGCGTTTTTTTTTCCAAAATCTTCCAATTTTTAGGGTATATTGAAGAGTCTAAAAGTGGTAAAATTATCTACTCATCTAGGTCTATAAAAAGCATTATATCGCATAATGAGTGTTTTTGAGTGTCACACAGTGTAATATTAACGAATAATCTTAACTTAATGCATAAAAAGAAAGTGTAAAATAGTCAAAATAAATTATTGCCAGATTGTCAGAACAACACGAAAAGGTAGTTTAGAGACTATAGAGACTTGCTTGAAAACTTGCTTTTTATTCTGATTTTCAAGATTTTGAATATAAACAAGTCAGTTGTAGAGTTACAAGAAAGTTGGTTTAAAAATTTTCAATTTAAATTCATTGGTAAGATTTAAATTTTTTAAATTCTGTATAAAAATTTAAAGAATCTATATAATGTTTAGCACCGGCATTAATAAATTATTATTGTTAACAACGTCCTAGTACACTTTTGGATAAAAACACTTAAAAACTCCATTCTATATATTAAAAATTCGAAAATAAATTATCTTTAATGTATTTTACAAACTTAAAAAGTTATGAATATTGCCTGTTTTGCTAGATTTTTAGTTCAGAAATTCACAGAACTAATAATATTACTATAAATATAATAAATACTATAAATCAGTTAACATACGGTTTTTAAAGTAAGAACCTTTTCCATACTAATAGAATATTTACAGCATAAATTTGTTTAAAATAAATACTGAGGAAATCATTACATTTGTCATAAGCATGCTACATATTAGTAATATTTGCTAAACGTGGCATAAAAACTGATAGCCCAATAAAGTCGAGTTTTTCCTTCGGCGAATATAAAATCGTTTGTGCTTTTTGGAAGCGCCTAGGCAACACATCAAATTGGCTATACTTATACCTTTTATTAACACAATCAAACAAATTACAGTTTGAAAGAGACAATTTGATGTGTGGCCATTCGAAAATAAAGTTTCCCGTGGTCAAATAGGAAAAAGGTTTAAAAATATATAAGTATACGAGTTTTGCTGGCAATGATGACAATAAAAACAATTTAATTTTTATCACATTTCTATGCTTCATATTCATTCCAAAAATAGTTATATATTGTTTTAATGTGTACATTTTTTATTCTTTTAAAATTAAGCACAACGTTTTTCCTTACTTTGTTTTTCCAGATTTTTCTAATGTCTGTTTATATCTTTTTATATATTATATAGCACTTTTTACAATTTATTATTTTTGATAGAAATGAACAATCCTGAACTGATATGATCCTATGTACATCCCAAAAATAAATATAAAGCCAATGGATGTTTAATGGTGCTATCATTCACCTCTAATAATATTACTTTTAAATTATAAAAAATATTAAAAATTATTTAAGGCTAAACTTTGGAAGGGTATTTTTAATAATGAAACAGTATCATGACTCCTTGTTCTAGTTTGCTATATTTTATCAATCTTAATTAGGAGTATTTGTGGTTAAGGTAAATGTTACTAAATATTGGGATCATTTGATATGATTAGTAAAATTTTAAAAAAATTTAACTTTACACAAACTTTAGGGTACACATTATTCATAAATCTCGGTTGTGTTTTAAACGACAATCAACAACATATTTTTAACCGCAGCCTATTGTTAGTTTTCTGCATTGTTGGAGTTAAATATTTTTTTGACAATTTACTAACTAAATAGTTTTTTATAATAAATGACCGGCTTTTTTATGTAGTCGGTAAGAAAGTCATCATTGTCACTTTTCAACCGTAGAGTACAAATTGCTATTATCAGTGATAAGGAATTTAAAATATCCATGGAATACGATATAATCTTATAGATTAAAGTCTATTTATACGTTAAAATAACATATCATCGAGAAAATGTAATTTATATCAATTTTAAACCCATAATTCACACCAAATTTCTACCAGGACAATTTTTTGTTTTTCCCATTATGATTTATCGGTTTAAAAACACAAAGCAGATCTAATTTTTTAACTCTTGTATTGATTTAATCATAGATTTCCCGGGAATTCCCGGTGGTATAAGGCTTTTTAAATATTCCCGGGAAATAACAAACCCTTGTTCCTCTGGGATATCATTATTTTCATTTCCTTCTCCTTGATCAGATGTAGTTAACGCATACTTACATTCAGTCTTGTTTGTCTATTCAAATATTAGTATCTGTGTCTTGAAAGCACTTTTTTTATAATTAATTTTTTTTTTTTCATTTATCTCTCACTTTAAAAAAACACTCATATTCCACATAAATATATTTTATCCTTCTTGTAAGAATATTTTCCATTCAAAATAATATATTTTTTGTATTCCTTTAACATTATATTATTTAACATGTATATATTTTAAAATTTTTTTGTATTGAAATTTTTAATATATTTCGTTTTCTATATGATTATTTATAAATATTTTTAATATTCTTTTTATTCAAACTGACTATTATATCAACAAGTTATCCCTTTTATTGATATTATTTTTTTGTTATTTTTTTTTTAATTTTCCTATTTCACAATATTCAGCAAGCATATTAACGTTATATAAAAATATACCGCAAAAAATTATCCCGTTAAAAAATTTTAATAATAACGGATATATATATTTAAATTAAAACCAACTAACGTACAGTGGCACACAGCAGCGCAGCTAAAGATTTACTACGTGCGTCGATACGTCTCTCACGATTGTGAATCTAAAACTGTTTGCCTCTACGCGGCTTTTGCCTCTTGTTACCGTTCTATATACAAAAATTCTCTATAAACATATTCCTGCTTTAAATTTTCTACTCAATTTTAATTTTTTTCTGTTTTCTTATTGTTGTTGTGAAAATATATCAAAGAAAATTTTTATGTTTTTTATTTTGTTGTGTTTTTGTATACATTGAAATATTAAACTATTTATAACTCTATCTAGAAAATATCTATTGATCTACATCATCTCTATCATAAACTTAATTTTGTTTGCAATGATGATCATCATCATGCAGAGGTAGTATAAAAAATATTAACCCATGTGCGACCAACCGTATCTTTAATAATATAGAAAATTTAACAATGAAATAAGTCATGCAAACTTTACATCAATGTTTTACTCTATGCATTTACTCTATTTGTAGGTCAACTAAACTAAAGAGTCGTCTATTGTTCCTTTCAGATAAGAAATATTTATGTAATACAGAAAGGATTGTCTTTCAAACTAAAAAAATGTATATAAATTATAAATTGAATTGTATTACTCTATGTATTGATTCTGACTATTTGTAAGTCAACTAAGCAAAAGAGTCGTCTATTCTTCTATGAAAGTATAGTCGGGAATGACCTATCATATGATACCCTAAAAGTGATTTATTTTCATAATAAAGTATTTATCTTCTATTACATTGTTCCGATACATTTAAGCAATTTATGGATCAAAAACTAATTTTCTGAAAGATGCTTTATATGAGGGCTAACGGCAAATATGGACCAAGTCCGATAAAATTTTGTGAATATATTTATATAATATTTATTTGTGCTGAATTTCATCGCGATATTTTTGTTTATAAGTTAATTTTGGACATTAAAGTAATTTTCTGAAGGAGACTTTGTATGGGAGCTAGGGTCAAATAAGGCCCACTCTCTATGAAATTTGGCAAGGTCGTCAAGGCTTTTTATCGATATACAGGTATATTTAACATAATTATGAGCTCAGAAGCCCTTTTCGGGGGGTTTTGTTGTATGGGGGCTAGGTGAAATAATGGACAGATTTTAACCATTTATAATACGCTTCGTCCTTGGGCCAAAAGAAGCGTGTGTGACAAATTTCATCCAATTATCTTGAAATTGCGACCTGTACCTTGCGCAAGAGGTTTACATGGACAGCCAGCCAGCCAGACGGACATAGCTTAATCGACTCAGAGAACGAGTAGAATACTTTTGTATGTTACAAGCATCAGCACAAACCCAATATATCCTCCCCACTAAAGTGGTGGGTATACAAATCACTTTTAGTAATATTGCTTTACATCAAAACTTTTAAAATGACAAACATTTATGTAACTTTCATACATATATTTTTTTATCAATTGCAAAATGTTCCTGATAATGACATCAGTGATATATGCAATAATTAGTGCATTTACGAACGCACTTATATTTTTATTGTTTCATTAATTTTTATAATTTTTTAATTAAATTGGAAGGCCTTTTTCATCCAAAGATAAATTGAATCGTAGTAATTAAATTTCTGTAAATTGTATGTATACAAGAAATGAAAAATTACGTTGTAAAAAACACATGCCCGACTATACTTTCCTACTTGTTTTAAATATTTCCGTCTGCCATCCAAAACCAATTAAAAGGCGATAAGAACGGTGAAAATTTTGATAATGTGATAACATAAGAACAAAAATAGTTTAATTACAAAAAAGTTCGGATATATGTATGTATGAAGTATTTAACTAATTTAAAACCAAAATATGCTTTTTTAAATACGATTTATCATTTTGGCAAATTTCAATGTTCCTAGAAAAATCTTTACATACCTGGTAAGCCAGAAAGTAATATTGGAAACAAGTAGAAACTATTTACTTTTGGGGGGAATAACTACTTATTTTTGTTCGACATTGACCAACAAATAAGTAGTTACCTACAACAACTAATTATGTGGTTACCAATTTACTTACAGAAACTCTGAATACTAAAAACGAAGAAATAATAATATTCATATTCTGATCGTAATTACAAAAATAAAATTTTCCCCAGACGGGATTTGAACCCAGTCGTTCAGTTATTGTCTGCGTCTTAATCCAGCTGGTTGATCAATGGTCCATTAACTACTCGTTTTATTGTAACTTTGTGAACAGTTTTAAACAAATATAAATCAATGTCACTTCAAAAAAAAAAAAAATATTGGAATCAAGTAGGCCTCGAACCACCAACCTTGTTTGTTAAATAGACGCGCTAGACAATTGGGCTATAACATTTCCAAATTACTTTGCTCTATATCCGTAAGTACACATTCATATAAATAAAATAATATGGTTGATAATGACTACTCATTACCAAGTATTGTATGAAATAACTACTTTTCTTTACAAAAAATTCCAGATTTTTCGCTGGGAATGAATGAAGAATATAAGATTAATCGTATCAATATAGAATAACAAAAAAAATATTAATTCGTTAAGTTTTTTATTTTTACCAAGAAAATACAAATATGTTCATTAGAGGTGGTCAAAAAATACCGATTTTGTTTGTATGGATCTTATTTTATTATACCTCGTTGGATAATTTTCTCTAAAATATAAATAAGGTTTAGTTGAAATGTCAAGAAAATGTAATTGTACCATTACAATTTTTGAAGAAATCAAAAAAGTCCTATTGCCAACGAAATTTTATACGTTTCAATCAATTTCCGGCACGGGTTCCCGTTATGCGATTGGGGTAAAATTTTACACCAGTTAGTTTTAGACACTAATCAACAAAAAGAAATATGTAAGAAATTCATTAAATAATGCTAAAAGTTGGATGTTTGATCGTTCGTACATTATAAAAACAAACCAATTATGTTTAAGGAACTGTAAAAGATGAACATAAATATTCAAAACCTAAATAAGCGGACCAGCAATAGAGGCCATGGTAATCCAGAAAACTATAAAATCTAGATTCCAAAAGTTGTATATTAAAACTGTACATATTAAAAAATGGCGGTTGAACAATATAGATATCTGTAATCAGCAATATATGTATATTTGGGAAACTATAAATGTTAGACTCAAATTTATTTAAAGTATGTAGTTTAATTACTAAAATAAGTGGTTATTACACCTATTACATGCAAGTACTTATTTGAATCTACGCAACTGTTCTGATTATTATGCACATATTTACTACATTTATGAACGCACTCATCTTTTTATATTTTTATCACATTTTATATCATTCGTTTACATAACAAATAGATATAGTGTCTTTGGTGTACACAAGGTCCTTGGAACCTATAATTTACACTTTTTCTTTCCTTAATATCAATATCAGCAAAATTTTAAAAATATGCTATTGGTAGTAATGACGAAAATTTATGTAACTTTTACATCTTTTTATTATCAACTAGATTTTTGTACCCGGCGTTGCCCGGGGTTTTAGTAATTTCATAACATTATACTTAAGTATTCTCCCGTCAGAGTAAACTAAAAAATCTGCTAATTTTTCCCTAACTTCTTCATGTTTAGAAAAATGCTGAAGGTCTCCTCATGAAGAAACTCCCTACAATTTCTTATAAAGTTATAAAATAAATTTCATTGAATTTGAACAATATTTATAAAAGGTACCAACGCAGTACCAAAACAAGTAAGAAAGTATAGTCGGGCGTGACCGACCCTACACCAGTTATTAATATTAAATAAGATTTATTATACCCCCCACCACCATCAGTAGTGATAGAGGGTATATATAAGTCTGTCATTCCGTGTGTAACACCTAGAAATATTCATCTGAGACCCAACAAAGTATATATATTCTTGATCCTTATGAAATTCTGAGTCGATTTAGCTATGTCCGCCTGTCTGTCTGCCTAAAACACGCTCACATTAACGCTAACAAAAGCAAACAACAAAATTCACCAAAAACTATTCGTTGTTGTCCTAAGCAGTTTGGTATAGAAAATCAGCAAAATCGGTTCACAACGTTAAAAGTTATGAGTAAAAATTTCAGACTACCTCGAAAAAAATTACGTTTTTTTTCGTAATTCTTAAGTCGTTTTCTCAGAAACTACAAAAGATAATTCGATGAATTTTGTCACACGTTTTTTTACCCAGGGATCAATTATGTTGAAAATCAAAACAATCGATCCAAAATTTCCCGTAGCCCCCATAAAAAGGTACATATTTCCGGAAATGGATTCATCGTTAATAATTTCCTCAAATACATCGATATCAACTCAAAATTTTGCACATATAAATAAAATATCAACAAATATCATACTACCAAGGAAGATTAGTATCCGTCCACAATTGGTCATTGTGCCCATATTAGGCCCCCTTCCGAAAATCACTCAAAAGCTCATATTTCACTGATAAATAAAATTTAACATAAATATATTTTGTATATATATATATATTTTAATGAATTCTAAAGCTATTGGTATAAAATTCGACAAGAATATGTTTTGTGTATATTCAAATCATTCTACCAATTTTTTTACGGATCAGTCCATTATTGGTCATAGCTCTCATATAAGGCCCACTTCCGAAAATCACTTAAAAGCACATATTTCATTGTCGAATAAAGCAATCTTGATAAAATTGGACACAAATATGTTTTGTCTTTATATAAGTCACTCTACGAAATTTTTTCCGGATAGGCTTATAATTGGTCATAGCTCCCATATAAAGTCCACTTCCGAAAATCACTTAAACCCATATATTTCATTAAATTCTTAAATTATAAGGATAAAATTGACTTGAATATATTTTATATATATATACATATAAATCATTCTACCAAATTTTTTTCCGGATTGGTCCACTCCAAAAAAATCACTTAAATGCACATATTTCATTATCAAATAAAGATATCTTGATAAAATTCGACACAAATATATCTTGTGTAAGGTCATAGCTCCTATACATATAAAGTCCACTTCCAAAAATCACCTAAACGCACATATTTCGTTAATTTATAAATCTATTGTAGTAAAATTCGACTTGATTTTTTTGGCATATTATACGAAATTTTTTCCTTATCGGTCGATAATTGGTCACAACTCCCATATAAGGACCCTTTCCGAAAATTACTCAAATGCACATTGACAATCAAAGTTATCGTGTATTTTGTATATATAAATCATTCTACGGAATTTTTTCCGGATCGGTCCATAGGTTGTCTTAGCTCCCATATAAGGTATACTTCTGAAAATCACTTAATATCACTTAATTCGTAATTAAATGATTATATCCGGATAAAATTCAAAATGAGTATGTTCTGTGTACAGATAAATCAGTATATAAATGTTTTCAAACTGGCCTATTAATATACATTTTTCTCGACCTAATTAAATTAGAAACAAAAATTTTGCCAAGTTATATAAAAAATTAGATAGTTAAATGGGTTTAATAAATAGTAGCTTGCTGGTGGACGGTATTTAAGATTCGGCATAGCCGAATATAGCACTTTAACTTGTTTTTCATAATAAAGCATTTATCTTCAATTACCTTGTTCCGATACATTTGAGCAATTTATGGATGAAAAACTAATTTTCTGAAAGAGGCTTTAAAATTTTGTGAATATATTTATATTTACATAATATTTATTTGTGATGAATTTCATCGCGATATTTGTGTTTATAAGTTAATTTGGACATTCAAGTAATTTTCTGAAGGGGACTTTGTATGGGAGCTAGGGTCAAAAGAGGACCGATCTCTATGAAATTTGGCAAGGTCATCAAGGCTTGTATAAAACTTAGTTGTGCGGCTTTTTATCAATATACAGGTATATTTAAAATAATTATGAGCCCTTTTCGGGGGGTTCTGTTGTATGGGGGCTAGGAGCGATTTTAACAATTTTCAATAGGCTTCGTCCTTGGACTGAAAAAAGAGTGTGTGCCAAATTATCATCCATTCATCCAATTATCTTGAAAATTGCGACCTGTACCTTGCGCACAAGGTTTATATGGTATACTTTAAGGTGGATATAGGACGAATATTTTTGTATGTTACAAACATCAGCACAAACCAAATATACCCTCCTCAATAAAGCGGTGTAGGGTATAAATAGTACCCGTACCATCTTTCTCCATTGAATTTTTCAAATTTATGTATTTTGTTTAATATATTTTGTATCATTTCAGAAATCGATGTTGTAGAACATTTATTAAGAAAATCACATTTATTGGAAAAACACATTTTTTTACCGATTACGGAAAAATATTAATAAAAAATATATATTTCTTAAATTTCACAAAAGTACAAAAAATGTAGCAAAGCAACACATAATTAGGCGTTTTTGCCCGTTTAGTTTGAATTTTTTTTCCTGTTTTTACCTATAGGGGTGGACTTTCGAATACACATATCTCTGAAACTAAAAGCTCATCGTCAAAAATATTTTTACTTCAGAACGAAAAAAAAATCAGACTTAAACATAAAAGTAAAAATATTTCCTATTTTTTTCGCCTTTTCTCCTATTTCGAAACGGAACTTTGCTACATAATAATATAATATTTCAGATACTTTAAAAGCTTAATCAGAAATGTTTTTGCTTGAGTATAGACAATAATTAGTATTTACTCCCAAAAGTACGAATTTTGTCCCTTTTTCATCCATATACCTCTTCTTGTCCCTTCTTATCCAAGTTTTGGAAAACAATATATCCTATCACACCATACACCTATATATATATTACTATGTTTAAAATTTAACGAAAATCGTTCCAGCCATTAAAGTGTAATTAAAAACATGCGCACGCAACAGCAATTTGCAAGATAATTTGATGAAATTTGGCCCATACTCTTGCAAGGACGAATCCTATTGAATCCTTTTGAGCTCATAAATATGTTAAATCTTCTTGTATCACACATAAGGTAAAAATTTATTGAAATGCTTTATTATTAAAAAATAATCAACATTTGTAACATAATCCTGGTGTAGGGTATCATATGGTCGTCCATGCCCAACTATAAATTTTTACTTGTTTATTTATTTGTTTTATTTATTCATTGAAGTAGTTTGAATAATCTGAAAATATGCATTTATTGAGTCCCTTTACGCAGCAAATACAAATTTCCCTTTTTTACCTACATGTGTCTGAGACTATCAAAATCATAGTTTATAATATTTTGGCTTTAGAATAGAAAAAATATTTCTTAAAGCTCAAAAGCTCTAATTTTGTCAGGTTTTCGCCATTTGCTAATATATATTTCTAACAAATTAAGTAGTTTAATCGAAAATGCTTTTGCTTAAGGATAGACAAAATCAGTATTTACTATCAAAAGTACTAATTTAATTTTTAACCATTTTAGCCCCCCTAAGTTCTGAAAAAAATATAGTCTATAACACTCTCCAAGTATAGATCTAACTATGTTCCAAATTTAAAGCAAATTGGTCTAGCTGTTTAAGCGTGATTGGCGAACAAACAAACAAAGAGATTTATAATATATATGTATGTATTAGGATTGCAAAATTATTCTGATCGTAGCATCACTGATACGCACATACTACTGCATTTACGGATGCACTTATATTTTTATTGTTTTATAAAATTTTTATAACAAGAGCTCGTTTAAATTAAATTGAAAGCTCTTTTTTCATCCATCAAAAACAAAATGGATTCGATGATTTTGTTATTCAATATGTAACACATTAAAAAATTTCTCATTGTTAAAAAAGATCTGTAAATGTATGAAGATAAAAAATAAAACTGTAAAAGTATCGGTATCCAAAGATATCAATGAAATTTCCACTTTATACCTTAGGTCCTTTTATCCATTTCTTATAGTCAGCACGATAGGTATGTAGATAGATGAAATATTTCCTTCTGCCATCCAAAACTAATAACAAGTAAGAAAGTATAGTCGGGCGTGACCGACCATATGATACCCTACACCAGTTATGAATGTTGAATATGATTTATTTTACATAATAAAGCATTTATCTTCAATATTAACTTGTTCCGATACATTTATGGATGAACAACTAATTATATGGGACGCTAGGGGCGAATATGGATCAAGCCCGATAAAGTTTTGTGAATATATTTATATTTACATAATATTTATTGGTGCTGAATTTCATCGCGATATTTGTGTTTATAAGTTAATTTTTGGACATTCAAGTAATTTTCTAAAGGGGGACTTTGTATGGGAGCTATGGTCAAATGAGGGTCGATCTTTATGAAATTTGGCAAGGTCATCAGGGCTTATATAATTAGTTGTGCCGCTTTTTATCGATATATAGGTATATTTAACATAATTATAAGAAGCCCTTTTCGGGGTGTTCTGTTGTATGGAGGCTAGGTGAAATAATAGACCGATTTTAACTATTTTCCAGCCAGACGGACGGACATAGCTTAATCGACTCAGAAAACGATTCTAAGCCGATTGGTATACACCCACTAAAGTGGTGCATGGTATAAAAAGGCGATAGGGAGAACGCTAAAAATTTATAATAATGTGGCAATTTATGAACAAAAACAATTAGTTACCAAAACGTTCGGGTTATACATAGTATATGTATGTAGACTTAACTAATTTTATACCTGATGAAGGTGGATGTATATAAACGCGTTCTACCGGCAACACGTTGAAAACTTCTATCAAAAATCTTGAAGTAGTTCTCATATGAGACGAATGTTAAAAGATGCTGAACTTTTGGCTGCAGATGAAAAGTTCAGCATCTTTTAACTTGAGAAATTGACAGCTGATCAGGGTTGTATGTTTTTCACTGTAGAAAATATATACAAAACATTAAAATATATAAATTTTTTACTTTTTAAAGGCATATTAGCGTGGTGTGTAACCCTGCAATAAATTAATTAAAACAAGCTTATAAACCAAACTAAAACTAATAATAAGAGTTTATAAATACTTTATATACATAAATATGTATGTATATTACTTACTTTATAAAATTCCACACAACAAGTTTCACATGTTTAAGTCAAAGAATTTTCTTAATGGTCTGCCCCAATTATGGATAGTGGTTTTCTCCAGTCAACCGTTTATAACGCTTATAATTGAATTTACATGTTTTGACAACAAATGTAGTTAAAGGTGAAAATCAATATTTATAGTATATTTCATTGTTCTGAAAAATCTAGCAATCATGATTGGCAACTTTAATAGGATATCATTACCGGGCCCTTCAGACGATTACACTTTACGTACGACAAGTCTCCATTCCATTCGTATGACAAAAAAGAGAATAAAAGTCGTATGATTTATATTTTTTTGTTTACACGATTGGTATAGAACAATAACACGATTGGTATAAAATAATAATTATCGATTTACGTCTGTCCATATGTTTGTTCTGAAGGTTCAGATATCTTCGAGATCCAAATCTTGTATAATTCTATCAGTCATGCTTTTGAAAAGTTTCCTATTTAAAATCAGCCAAATTCTGTAAAAACACCATGAGTTTTTACAGTTTTAAATATACATACATATTTCGGATGCTATTTTCGACTTACATATATAGATATATACTTGAAAGACCTTTCATTTAATATACATTATGTCGGCTCATTAATTGAAGATATGTACATATGTACCTCCTTTAGATAATCATTTTATCTTTCATATATATTTCTTTAGAAATATTGGTATCTAGATGAAACTCAGAACAACTAATGATCGTTTGTGTTGGTCGGTCATAGTTCTCATATAAGAAGCACTTCCGAAATCATTTAAATTTGGATAAATCTCTTTGAAATAGTATACATTTCAGTTCAACACAAAAGAGTTTCATATGTATATAAAAATCGTGATATTTAACCACAATCATATTATAGGTTCTTTTAATAATTGATCAATAATTGGTCATACTTTTCTACTATATAACACATTATAACAGCATATATAACCGTATTTTTATATTTTGGTTTTGACGGGCAGTTGCTGACTAGATATATAGGTATATATATATATAGAAATAATTGGCCATTCTTTTCTACTATATTACAGATTATAACAATATTATATTGAGGTTTTGAGCGGCACTTGCTGATTCGATATTTATAAGTTTACATAGGCTATACGTATATTAAAAAAAATTCGAAACATCTTTTAGGAGAAGAATCATATAGCTCATTTACCACAAGACGGACAAAATATTATATTGAGGTTTTGAGCGGCACTTGCTGATTCGATATTTATAAGTTTACATAGGCTATACGTATATTAAAAAAAATTCGAAACATCTTTTAGGAGAAGAATCATATAGCTCATTTACCACAAGACGGACAAAATCTAAACAAGTAAAAGTGTTATATTCGTCCATGCCGAATTTTATATACCCACCATCAAATCATCCTTATAAATAAACTTTGATATTATCGAAGTAATTTTCTCATTTATTAGATCTACATATCGCACACCTAGTACAAAAGTGACACAACTCAAAATTTTATTTTTGCGTTTTTATATTCTTTAAGCCTTAAGTTTAAGCCTTAAACTATACACAAGATACTTGTTTAACTCTACAAAAATATTAGTGTATTTTGTTGTTGTTAACTGTTCAAGAAAAAACGTTATGTCTTTCTTTATCTTTCAGAATTTGTGAAAAATTTGTTTCCTTTTCTTTAAAAAATTTTTTTGAGTTGTGTCACTTTTGTACTGGGTGTGCGATATGTTGAATTTTATCATTATATGTCGATATTAATATGAACATCAGGGAAATATTTGGAAGAGGGCCTTTAATAAGAGCTTAAGTATGGACCGTGCTCTTCCGATTTAAAGATATTTTTTTTGGTCCAATATTTATAACCATAAACTGTTTTTTTTTTTTTGTAAGAGTGGTTATATGGAGGGTAGAATCAATTATGGACCTATCCTTGTCGGTTTATACAATAATTATTTGTATCGAATTTTATCGCTGTACTCGTATTTTTAATTCAGTCCTGAGGTTTAAAGTAATTTTCTGAAGGAAACCGATAATGGGGGTTTGAACTGTATCAACCGATCCTCATCAAATTCAGTTGAAAAATTTCAGTTCCTATAAAACTACCGTAATTTGGAAGAACTTTTGAGCCATAGATGAGTGTAAAGTCATTTTCTGGAGTGAATCTTATATAAGGGTCAATTATAGACCGATCTTTACAAACTTTCGTACATAAATTATGTTTCGTAAAGAAGTTGTTTATTCTAATTTCATCGCCTAAGTCGTAATTTTCAGTTCACATAAAACTTGTTTATGTTGAATTTCATACATCTACTCGTATTTTAATGCCAGTAATGAGCGTTTAAGGCGCACTTATACTGGGGATGGGGACAATTATGGACCAATACTCCTGAAATTTAGAACGATTTTTGTTCATACAAATATGTTTATGTCGCATTTTTAAGCCAGTAATGAGCGTTAAAGTCATTTTTTAATGGGGACCTTAATATGGAGCGTAGGGTAGGGGCTCATGCAAAACTTGTTTATGTAAAATTTTATAGCTGTAGTAGTATTAGAGCGTTACAGCCAGTAATGATCGTAACAGTCATTTTCTGAGGGGGAACTTATATGGAGGGTGGGGTCAATTATATACCGATCCTCATCAAATTTAGTAGATAGGTTTTGGCTTCTGAAACTTGTTTATGACGAAATCCATCGCTGTACTCGCAGCTTTAAGCTAATAATGAGAGTTAAAGTCATTTTCTGAAGGGGACCTTATATGGGGGATAGGGTCAATAAGGGGCCAATCCTTGTAAAATTTTACAGATATTTTATAGAAGGGTATTGAATTTTATTGCTATATATACTTCTTAATGTCAGATATGAGCATTAAAGTCATTTTCTGAAGGGGACCTTATATGGAGGGTAGGGTCAATTATGGACAGATCCTTATAAAATTTTAAGATTTAAGTTCCTATAAAATATCTTCCTATCGAATTTCACCGCTATAGATGTATCCTTTAGACAGTTATGAGCGTTAAAGTCATTTTATGAAGGGGAATTCATATGGGAGAAGGGTCAATTATGGGTCTATCCTTATAAAATTTTACAAAGAGATTTATGTTCCTATAAAACGTGTTGGTGCCGAATTTCACCGCTATTGATGCTTCTTTTAGCCAGTTATGAGCGATAAAGTCATTTTCTGAAGGGGTCTTATATGGGGGCTAGGCGAAATCGTGGACCGATTTCAAGACGGACGGACATGGCTAGATCGTCTTAGAATCTAATAAGGACCCAGAATATATAAACTTTATGGGTCTTAGACGAATATTTCAATGTGTTACAAACGGAATGACAGAAACAATACAACCCCATGATGGTGGGTATAAAAAGGCGTTTGTATGTTTAACTACACCATTTTTTAAATAAGTTTTTAACAAATAAAGGGAATAGACATATTAGAAATTTGATAAATATATATAAAAGAAACATATCTTGTAGCTCTCAGTTCAAAAATCCGAATTTTGGTAAAAAAGCGATATGTTCTAGATATTTCCGAAAATAAACTTTATGGGTTCGGAATCTTACTCACATCTTAAACATTTTGCACAGAAATTAATGTTTTATAATGATGTAAAAAATTTAAATTGAATTTAGCACTGTTACTTTTATTTGATATTGTTATTGGCTTTTGGTATAAGAAACTGTGATGAGTCAAAGTGAATCAATTATAGGGTAAAATCATTTCAAAACATATTTGAATTGTTAATTACAATTTATTCCAAAGCTTTCAAACTACATACATAAAAAACAAAACTTTCATAACCCGGCGATATCAAGGCCCATATATTACGAATTCGCCCCCACTTTTCTCAATTTGTTTGTGTTTGGCGCAAGATGCCCTTTATGCGTTTATCATACATATGTATATACATATTAAAGGCCTGCACAAGACAAGAATATATACATATACTATGTATCAAATAAATACATACATATATAATCAAAGGAGGTCTAAACAAAAGTGTCAAAATGTCTAAATGACGTTTCCTCATGTTCTAACAAACATCATAGATAATAAGTTTACTCTTATAAAAAGGATTCGTTCTAATACTTGTGCATTTATTATCATTTGTTACTTTGATTTCCTATTGAGATTTTGATAACAATCTTGAGAAAACAAAATAAATAAATTTATTAAATTCAGATTCCCGATACTTTTCATCTCATTCAAAAAAAGTCGTTTCGAGAAAAATGGCTTTGAATGTTTAATGGCATTTTACTATTTGTTAAATAACTTTTGATAAAATCAAGGGATTTGAAAAATTAAACCAGATTCAGACAGTAAAGAGCAATATTTGTGCCATTTAAATTAAAATTTATTTTTTATTTGTCTACTACGTGAAAACATGAGTTTTAATTATTACGTTTGCAACAAAAAATGTATCTCACTCCGAAAATAATAGACAAATTTATTTATAATTATGAAAGACTTTTGTATGACACATGTGTTGTAGCGAAATTAAAATAATATGAATTATAAATATACTTAATAGTATTTGCAATAAATCGCTATTGATGTTATTTGGTCATATATTTCTTAAAACAAAAAAAATTCCAACAAAGCTAAATATTTTCTAATGATTTCAACACATAATTTTGAAGGAAAATCTTATGAAATTGTACTAGAGGGACTGACAAGATAGTACGTATTATCCGAGGATTCGTAATAAAAGATAGTTACAAAAATATAATAACCCTTCTCAATTTTAAATAACGCCGCCCTACAAACTGTTATATTTTTTACTTGCAAGTTTTAACTGCAAATCCAAATCTTTCAACAAAAAAACAAAATTAAAGAATTTTATTGGGGATCGGTTTTCAAAGGGTTAAAATACTCTGTCTTTATGATCATTTTAATAATTGGAATGACCCACCTAGATCATAATATTAAAAAGTTTAGTCAACACTTTTACTAAAAACAATTATGTAAAGTGTCGACCAAATAAATAAGTCGAAATTGTAAATATTAAAGAATTATAATTTTTATTGAAATAAATATTTGACCTATTTCGGTGCGCTTAAGTGTCATATTATGCATTAAATAAAATTAAAATATCATTACTGCGGTCTTTGGCTATTTCCCCCTCATCACATTGCCAACTTTTTTCTAACATTTTCCACTAAAATAGTTTCGAAATATCGAGAATATTGATTGTTCTTAAATCTAAATATGACACGAATCATTTGGTATTTTTTTTATTAGGAATTCATTAATCGAAAATAATATTTGTAAACATTTTCAAATGTTTATTGTCAAATACTCTCTATCCCCCTCTAATGTTTTACTTTCGCTATTCCAAAAATAAAAAAAAAAAAAAACTATAACATGCATAAAAAACGGCTGACGCCAATATTGTTGCGCTATTCTACTAAATACTCTAAGTGTGATTTTAGTGAATAGTTAGCACCCATCTCTACAAAAAACACACGCAAATTTAGGGGGACAAACCTCAAAAATTGTTTGATTATTTTTTGCCTTTGTTTGAATTCAATATGAGAGACAATTGTCCAAATAGTAAACAAATGTATTTAAAAGTAAAGAAATGTGACCCAAAACAGAATAACGGTACTCCGAAAGTCGTGTTTATTACAGAAAATTAAAACTAATGTTTACCTGCTACATGTCCCCTAACTTTGAACTATTATAACTTTTTTGTTTTTGAAGATTTTTTAATTTTTCTTTTTGTCTTTCTTTTTTAAGCTTTTATTATATTTAATAATGGCAATAACTTTTTTAAAAGTATGATTGATAATAAGGTCTCCATGTCTTTTAAAGTTAACTCAAAAACATAGAATACCACTTGATTCTGGGGTTATATTGTACCCATATGATAAAATGATATATAATCTATTGGGATTATAAAATATTTTTTGCATCTTTTTGCATACCCCATACACATTTTTTCAAAAGTTCAACATGAACTCGCAAAAGTTGAATTAGTACATTTTCGATGTTTGGCGTTGAGCTGTGAGTGAAAATTAAAACAAATTTACTTAAAAACCCACTAAAATATTAGCAAAAGTGACAATTTTTACTTTATTTGATATTATTTGAAGTAATTTTTCACTCATATTTAAAATTTTGACTCTATAAATATCTTTTGCCCGTTTTAACACCCTGAAAGGTTGGCAGTCGCTAAAGTAATTTACTAATCTTCTTCTATATATATAAAAATCAATGTATGTTTGTTTATTTGTTTGTTTGTTTGTACCTTATAGGAGGCTAAACCTCTGAAGCGATCTTCTTGAAATTTTCAGTGTATGTTCCGGAAGGAACTATAGGCTACTTTTTATTTTGAAATTGCAAGTGCGAAGGGGGCGACGCCCATATATATATATATATATATATATATATATATATACAGTGGACGTCCACTAGTACGAATTATATAGTGTCAGGCCCTTTCGTAATACCGAAAAATTCGTATTATTGAACAACACATTTTGTATGCTTAAATTCAAATAATACACATAAAATATTGGATTTTATTTATTTTTGTTTTATTTTTCATGAAAAATTACATAACGGAACAAAATATAATAAATGTGTATTATTTTAAATGAATTTCTTGTACATAAACAGGCATAAAAGGGACATATTTACGTATATGAATTGTTAATTTTGATAGTATCGTGAGTCCAATGGTTGAAATGAGATATATGTAGAAGGTTTTAAATTTTAATGTTTTTAAAAAGATGTGTGCCAAAGACAATTTGCAATTTACATATGTGTTCTAAAATGTATTAAAATGTTCAGATTACATAAAACTTTTATTAGAAACTTGAATGGAATATACCACAATTCTCTAATTTATAATTTTCTCTTAAAAATTAGAATAGTTGTCCTTAAACCCATTGTTTGGAATGTGGAGTCACACTACTTTCAAAATTAACAGTTCATACATACATATGTATATAAATATCATTTTACTTATTAAAAAAACCATCATTTAACATCGATGTTTATTACATTGTAAAATGATTCTTACGGCTTTTTCAATAACAGTGCTTTTGAGGCTTCAATATTGTTCTCAGCTGAGTTATTGTCGGGAACTAACAAAATACTTTCCTCATTGGCGTTATCATCCAATTTAATTTCTTCTCTTGGGTCATCAAAATTCCAATAAAATAAATTAATAACACTAAATAATTGTTGATTTGTAAATATACATGCAGTAAATTGTGTGTATAGGATTTTTAAAAATACAAAACACTTGTAATAAATACAAAAAAACTTCAAAAAAAATTGTGACTTTATTCGTACTATAGAGTAGACAATGCAACAATTTTGCCATTCGTATTATTGGATATTCGTAATAAAGAGTATATGTACTATTGGACGTCCACTGTATATATATATATATATATATATATATATATATATATATATATATATATATATATATATATATATATATATATATATATATATATACATATATATATATATGTATATCTCAAGTATACTTAATAAATATTTTCTATAATTTTTCGATACTAATATGATCAACATGTTCTTGATCTTGAATGCCCTCCACGAGCTACTTTGATATTAGTACTTTTTTAATTGATCACCTATTTGTAGAAATAAGTTTTCTCAGGATTTAAACAGTTCAAACCTGTTACAATTGCAGGATTTATTGAACATTACAAACCTCATTTTCTTTTACATTTTTCAAGCGACCTAAGATATGCTTTACCCATAGGGTTGCCAGCCTGGCTGGACTTGGCTGGATTGTCCAGCTTTTTTGATGCTTGTCCAGTCTCAAGCTAAAATTTAATTTGTCCAGCTAAATACAAATTTTTTAGTACACTGCAATAATTTTTATGTTATCTTTGTCAAATCATGTTAGCCAACACTGATTGTTATACAACTAAGTTATGATTTCCCTCATCTATCATCAATGACAACATGCCTCAACACTTGAACAGCTGATGTCGTAATAAATATTAAGTCTGTTCGCGTACTGGATAATTTGTAACAATTTGCAACAATTGTTATTGGATTCCGTTCGCGTACTTTTGAAAACTTGCAACAAGAGAGCAAGAGAGCGATAAAAATGACAGTTCGTTGATAGAGAATATTTAGATTTTTTTCCCAATAAAAAAAAACCAACATATGTTTGATGTTTGAATATGTAAACAAACCAAAGAAATTTGATAAATTTTACATTTTTTGAAAGAAATATATAAATTAATAACACACGAATATTAAAAAATTATTTGTTATTAGATTTATTTTTATTTTATTTATCATAAATTAGTTTTTAAAATAGTTTATTTGTTGTGAAAAATCATAACAAATATTGTCAATCTAGCGTTTTTAAAACAATTTAGTTTGTCTTTCTCTTAGCGATTTTTTTTATTTTAATAATATGTTAGTATCATGAAGTTTTAAAACAATAATATATTTTTAATGATACTACATGTTTTGTTAACTTTAAATATCCATTTATTTATAGGAAATAAATCAAAGTTTCAAATAAATTAAAAATTACTCTCTATCATTAAGTTACTGGAAAGTACGCGAAAAGACCTATTATTGCGAGCGATAGTCAATTTCTTTACGTACATCTTACGTACTTATGATTTTTTAAATTTAAAACTTCAAAAATGGCGCTTTTTACAACTTTTGGTCATAAAAACTAAGTTAACGAAGTGATCGGGGAAAACTAAAAATATATTCTTACTCTATGGACTATAACAAAACGGAATTGGTATATGAGAACCTCTTTTTTTGGTGTATCACTGTGAAATTATTTACACAAACCAAAATTAACATTTTCTCAGTATTTTTTATGTCCATCTTTTTTTGTTTTGTCCAGCTTTTTAAAACCCAATGTCCAGCTTTTTGCGAATCGGAATCTGTACCCCGTTTCTGTACTTTTAGTGAGAAGTTCTCACATCGAGAAGTGTGTAACAAAAAATTCCATCGTTTCTCGATTTGTGAGTAAAAAGTGTTTCTGTAACTTAAAGTGAGAAGAGGCTACACGAATTACGTTTTTATTGGAAATTTCCAATAAAACAGCTGTCAAAAATATAAAAATTAAAAGAAGAAAACGAACAAATTTATAAACGAAGAATAAATAAACAAAAAATATAGAAATTAAATGAAAATTGTTCGAAAAATTATCCCACTAAATTCGCCCTTGCCAAATTCTAAGTTTACGCCTACGTACTTTTTTAGCATTTGCTTCTGTACATACGAAATTCCTCGTATTTTCTAAAAATTAGTGAACAATATTTATTTTAATCTTAATTAATTATAAATATAACATTACTTTTTCATTATTTCATAGAATTCATGTTTAAATTAATTTTTTTTTAATTAAAATTTTACTTTCCGCACCGTTTTAAAATGTGAGTTTTTTTGACAGTTCATGTGAGAAACTTCTCACAAAATTTTCTTACAAAAACACTTTTACTCACAAATTTCCAATAACTTACTTCAAAAATCATAAATGACAGATAGTTCTCACAAAATTTTCTTACAGAAACACTTGCATGTGAGAAATGATATTTTGTTTCAATTCACATTGTTTTTTCTTCAATTTCACTGTTTCATGCGAGAAACTTCTCGATGCGAGAGTTACAGAAACGAGGCACTGGCAACCCTATTTACCCAGCAGTTCGACGGGACAGTCCCGAACTGACCACTTAACCTACCACTTGTGGTGGCCCCTAGCCACCTGACTACCCAGGTGACCAACCATTTTTACATGGGCTTGTCCTACGAGGAAGTCAATCGTCACTCTACACCCTACAAGGATACAGTAAAGAGACGATTGCCTCCGCTCTCGCTTACAAAGGGGACACTAAAGTGACGACTGTCTTCATTCTCTTTAACAAAGAGTTTATTTGTGACGAAAGACCCAAAAAATACGAATTGGAGGTGGTAAGATATTAATGGAACTAAAATTTAAAAATTTCAAGTGTCTACTCTCTAGAATACTATGGGACAATAATGTGACGATTAACCCGAAAGATATAAATTTGAGTCAACCAGATGGTGGCACATTAGTAGAAAGTAACAATCATTTCTCCAAAAGATGGGTAAAATAACTACTTTCGGAAGTACAGCAAAAAAAAAACAACTTTTGAGAGTATAATCTCTAGGTTACTTGAGGACAGTAAAGAGACGACTGTCTCCGCTCCCGCTTACAAAGAGGACACTAAAGTGACGACTGTCTTCATTCTCGATTACAAAGGGTACATTCGTGACGAATGACCCAAAACATACGAATTACGATCATCCAGGTGGTTAACTATTAGTGAAAATTACTGTCTTTTTCGTATGCATTGACTCTTTGTCGAACTGCTGGGTAGCGATATTTAATAATTTGCATGTGTGCATGTGTGTGAAACATTTAAGGGTTTTACAAATATACCTATATGCTACTAGCTACACCCTTAGCTTTGCTACCCTAAAAGCAATGTAAATAAAAAATTCTTTACGATTTTGAAGATTTTTTTTTATTGAAAGCTCGCCAATTTTTCCAAACGTTAATTTAGATTTTAATGTAACCTATGAAAAATTTGAAAAATATAATAGTTTCCCAAATGGGAGATGCCTAGGTGCTATTTAAATTCCACCTATTTTTCTCTAAATGTTTACACGAATGTCAAAGTTTTTCATGTAACATTTTTGTATGTAATTTTAATGGGAGGTTCCAATTTGCTACTCCTTCAATTTATTACCAAAATGTTCACATTGATGTCAAAATATTTTTGATATAATAGTTTCCCAGACATTTAATTCTATTTAATTCATATGGGAGGCAAATAATCATATGGAAGTCAAAAGAGGTGCCACTTTTTTAAATTCTTATGGCTAATTGAAAAGAGTTGCCACACAATATTGTGCTAATATTAAAATAGTGATAACTACTATAATAATGTCCATTTTTTGCATAAAAAACTTATATAGAGATAGGTTTCTATATAACAGGCTATTATAATAAACGCTTATAAGGTCAATTTCTGAAGAAAGAGTTAAATTGAGCCGACAATTTAGCCGCCGCCGATATTTCCTATAATAAGCCGCCACAGCCGATCATTTAGCATCGGCTTGTATCTCTGCGTGGCACCGCTCCCACTTGCAATTTCAAAATAAAAAGTAGCCTTAGTTCCTTCCAGATATAGGGAATATACGGTTAAAGTGATTTTCGGGACAGGATGTAGTATGGGAGATATGACCAATTATAGACCGATCGCAAGAAATTCTTAAGGTATAATTTCTGTACATAAAAGTTATATTTCAGTAAAATTTTGTATATATATCCTAATTTAGTAATAAGTAATGTGTGCTTAAGTGATTTTCGGAAGGGAACCTTGTATGGGACCGATCGTGGAAAGCTCTTGAAATATAATTTTTGTATACAAAACTAATATTTATGCCAAATTTTGTATCAATAGCTTTATTTGGTAATGAGTAATGTGCGTTTAAGAGATTTTCGTAAGAGGACCTGGTATGGGAGCTATGACTAATTATGCATATAAAGCCAAAATTTGGCTAAATTCTACATCATATCAGTATTTGGTAATGAATATTGTGCATTTAAGTGAGGAGGCAACCTTGTATGGAAGCTATGACCAGAGTTGGACCGATCGTGAAACAATTGTATAGTGTCATTTATGTATATTAGTGCAACAATATTTGTGCTAAATATAAGTGTTTTTCTGAAGGAGACCTTGTATGGGAGCTATGACAGATTATAGATCGATCGAAAAAAAAATATAGTAATATTTCCGCAATTATTTGTACCAAATTTTATATGGATATCTTAATTTAGTAATAAGTTACGTGCGTTTAAGTGTTTTTCTGAAGGGGACTATGACCAATTATGGACCGATCGGAAAAAAATTACAGTACACAAGGGCAATAATTGTACCAAATTTTATATGGATATCTTAATTTAGTAATGAGTTATTTGCGTCTAAGTGATTTTCGAGAGAGGACCTTGTATGGGATCTATGACCAAATATGAACCGATCGGAAAAAAATTTCATAGTAATGTTTCTGTATATAAAAGAAATACTTGTACCAAATTGTATATGAATATCTTAATTTAGTAATGAGTTATGTGTTTTTAAGTGATAAAGTGATCACAGTAATATTGTGCATATGAGCAATACTTGTACCAAATTTTATATGGATATCTTAATTTAGGAATGAGTTATGTGCGTTTAAGTGATTTTCGGGAGGCTATGACCTATTATGGACCGATCGGAAAAAAATTTCACAGTACAAACAAACAAATTTTCCTCCCGAAAATCACTTAAACGTACGTAACTCATTCTCGGGGGAGTTTTCCAGATTTTTCCTACCGAGCGCGTCCCCGGGTGGCGGATAGGGGGTGGTGATGGACCATCTGTCCTCTCCCAGCTTTAATTTCACTTAAGCTGAGGGAGGGCAGATTGTCCACCACCTGGGAATATTATATTCCCCGCGGACCAAAAAACTGGAAAAAAAAAAAAAAACAAATATGGAAAATAAAAATAAAAAGATAAAAGTTACGGTGCAGGGCCTAAATAACCCAGTACCGGCGGCAAGTGTTGATCTACTCGCGAGTCACGTGTCGTCGTCATCCTGCAATCGTGAGCAGAATACTACTACGGAGGTGGGTACCTTGGCCTCCGTGGCGGACAATGCGTCAAGTGTACAGCATGCCGCTGGCAAAAATATAGGGGTGAAAGAGAAGGATGTACTCGGAGAGAGCTCTAAGCTACCTCAGCCTTTAAATATAGGTGAGGGTTCCGACTCTGAATCCTCAGATGATAATAATAATAATACCATTATAGCAAATCCCAAAAAGGATGAAGTAGAGCAAATGGTGAAAGAGGTGAGTGATAGCATAGCTAAACTACCTATTACTAAGAAAAGACTTTCTGGAGCACAGAGGAGGAAGTTGAAAAAGATGCTTCAGGAAATCATAGTTAGTCAATCCCACGACACTCCAAAGGAATCGGACTCTCTCACAAGATCTGAGGCAAAAAGGATCAGGTCACCCGAGGAGTTGACAACTGAGAATAAGCCTAAGAAGAAAAAGAGCTCCCCGTCTTCTAATACACAGTCGAAGCCAAGCCATACTTCACTCAAAGGAATCTCAAGTGAGAATCCTGCGAGTAAGGGTGACAACGCCAAGCCAGATATTCCGAAGACGAACACGTCGGCGAAATCAACCTCGAAGGTAAGGGAATCTCAAAAGAAGCCCCGAAAAACGAGGAAGGAGAAGCTAGACGGAGGAAAAGGTAAAGAGCCGCCATCTTACGCCAAAGTTGCCAGAAGTAGGCACCGGGACGATCTCTGCTATGCAGTTTACGATGCCGGTAATCCGACAGGCAAAATTCCAATAGACCAACAGAGTAAAATAGAAGACCTGGTCAACAATAAGATAGTGGACCATGCAATAGCTTCAAAGGGCAAACAACCAATATAGAGCGAGAGCTGCGAGTTCAGCATGGGCGTGATGTTGATGAGGTTGGCATCTCACCAATGTGTTAGCACCCTAAAGAACTTGGTGGAAAGTATCCCTCCTCCCTGGGACGGCGCTAGGCTGGGACTGGCAAAGAAGAGCGAGCTTCCGGTGCTCCTAAAGTCCACTGTCTACATAAAAGGATGGGGCAGTAAACTGGCTAATGAACGTATACTGGAAATTCTTGGAGGTCAAAATGCTGAGCTGGCCGTGGAAAAATGGGATGTCTTTTACAGGAAAGAAGAACCTGAGGGAACTTTATTTGTAATAGGTATCGACCAGAAATCCATGGCTAGTCTTGCCAAGAATAAAGGTAGGGCTTACTTCGCCTCTAAATCTGTCATATTCAAAATTGGGAAGGTGCCGATTGGAAGGGCTGTTACAACAAGCCTCGAAAAGGACACTAAAAAACCTAAGACCACAGTATCCACTACTGATAACGTTGAGGAGTCAAATCCTAAAATCGAGGAATTTACCATTAACTCGCCAGAAGAAAGTGTAGTTGCCCTTTCCAAAATTGGGAAGGCGCCGATTGAAAGGGCTGTCAAAACCGGCCCCGACAAGGACACTAAAACACCTAAGACAGTACCCAAAGCATCATTAGCAAGTACTAGCAATGTTGAGGAGTCAAATCCTAAAAGCGAGGAGGAAATCACTCACCCGCCAGAAGACAGAACAGCAATGCTCTCCAGAATTGGGAATGTGTCTATTAAAAATACTGCTATTCCTATGCCTGATAAGGACACCGCAGTGCCATCAACAGTACTCACTGCATTAATAGCCACTTCAGGCTATCCGGAGGAGTCAAATCCAAAGAGCGAGGAGGTGACCACCAACTCGCTGGAAGACAGTTTAATGGATGACCATGATTGAGGTTATCCAAATAAACCTCCATCGGAGCGAGACAGCTACCAACGCTCTGATGGCTAAAATCAACACAGGTAAAATACATATAGCTTTAATCCAGGAACCTTGGACGAAGAGGACCTCGTATGGGAGTTATGACCAATTATGGTCCACATATTGAAAATGCAACTAGTTAAATACTGTTAAAGTAATTTTAAGGGCAGGACCTAGTATACGAGATATGAACAATTGTAGACCGATCGTAAAAAATTCTGTAAGTAACATTTCTGACATAAAAGCTATATTTCAGTAAATTTTTGTATCTATGTATATTGTAATTTCCTAATTAGTAATGTGTGTTTAAGTGATTTTCGGAAGGAAACCTTTTATGGGACCGATCGCACCCATATTATTATCCGATCGCGAAAAAATCTTAAAATATAATATTTGTGCCAAATTTTGTATCAATATGACCAATTATGACCCATGACATGTGTTTGTCATCCAGTTATCCATGGAGACCCTCACGCTGGAAATTAGTTGTAAAAAACTTTCGCGAGTCCGACAAGTCCTTCCAAAATTAAAAAAGTTGTGTTATATAAGTTATCTTAATTATAGACAATGGGTTAATAACCAAAGGGTTAATTTTCGCTTAAATTTTTTCTAATATACCTATTTATGTCTATCCTCCATCTTATACTTTAAATTATTTTGTCAATCTTAATTTCGCACTGAAAAACTTATGATTTGAAGCAATGTGTACTGGCATAATCCCAAAAAAAATATGTTTCGAGAAAAATGACTTTAAATGTTTAACGACATTTTAATATTTTTTAAATCACTTTTTAACAAATCATTAGATAAGAAAAATTGTACCAGATTGTTTCTTATTTAAATTAAAATGTTATCATTATTTATCTAACATTTGTGAAAACTAGAATTTTAGTTTTTACGTTTATAACAAAAAATCGATCTCAGATCGAAAATTTGAATTTGTTATATCTATAGATTTATTAAATGAAGCATAGAACCGAATAAGGGCATATAAACCATTTGGGAAATTATACAGGAGAGCATAAAAACGTCATAAAATCTTAAAATTATAAATATTTGATAAACTTTTTAAATATATCCTAAGATATCATTCATCATAGCTATCCCTCTGAAAAGTTTCTGTAAAAAATTAAAATCACAACTTGCAAAAATCGACACTTGAAATTTTGCTTAAATGGAATAAGGGCATATATATATATCCATATATTTTTGTTGAATATGTTAAAAAATAAGTTATTTTTCATGTACATACTTATTATAAACTTTGACATCATCAACATAAGATACCATTGTATAATATGCTTAAGTTTCAAGGAAGTCCTTTATCATCCTTTTAAATTATTGAAAAACAAAATTAAATCACATTTTTGCGATTTTTATACATTAAATTTTTAATATTTTTGAGTTAGAGGTCTATATAATGTCAAATATAGTTATTAGTATTACAATAATGCTTATAGGGACGAAAAACATCTTAACTTAAAACTATTAAAAACTCAAAAATTGTAGTATTAATATATACTTATAATTATGGATATATGAAACTTTTGTTTTCCATATTGAGATTAATGTTAAAATAAAATTTTTTGCAATATAATAAAGGAAAAACACGGTAATGGGTTGTATTTCTATAACCACTTACTTTTCAATGCATTACCTTGAAGTACTTTATTTACGGCTTTGTCATTTTGTTTGCACATTTTATTTAATTGCGTGTTAAGAATTGTGTTTTACAAAAAACAAAATTAAATTTGTATGTGAAAATCATTATTTGACGCGCAATAAAAAAGCTAAGCAGTGGTGCAGTAAGTAGAATATATGACTAACAAACCGAAGTCCCTGGTTCGTATTCTAGCTGGCTCTTAAAAAGACCGCAGTATACTGGGCTGAGTATCGTAGTAAACTTGGTGAATATAAAAAAATTGTTCGTAAAGCCAAACAGCGTAAATGACGTATCGAAGATAAAAAAATTCCTATACAAAACTCATGTCCAACCGAAAACTATGGTCGATGACTCGGGCATGAGGCTGGAGGATATGAAGGAGACAATGAAACTCCTAACGGACGCTCATTTCCCACCCGGTATACCGAATAACATAGATGAACCGATATTGGAAGAAGGGGAGGCTAATACGGAAATTGTAGTTACATCTGATGTGATTAAAGGGGCAATCAAGAGCTTCGATCCCTATAAAGCTGCAGGGCCGGATGACATTTCCCTGGCACTGTTACAGATGGAGGCTGGACAGGTTTCCGTACATCTGTCTCAGATATTCACTGCATACCCCCATTAAATGGCAGGATGCAAGGGTAATATTTATACCTAAACCAGGGAAACCTAGCTATGCGACACCTAAACCTTATCGACCGATAAGTCTTACGTCTTTCCTACTTAAAACCTTGGAACGGATAGTCGATAGTATGGTTAAAAGCAGTATACCCGACAAAGACCTTAAATTTAAGCAGCATGCATATGTAAAGGGACGATCGGTGGAAACCGCTTTAAACAAAGTTGTTCACTACATAGTTGAATCCTTCGATAGCAAACTGTATACACTGGCGGTATACATTGACATCGAAGGCGCTTTCAATAACGTTCACACTGATACTCTTATCCAATCCCTAGATCAGTTTTATGTTGACCGGGTGCTCCGTAACTGGATCAACTACATGCTAAGGAACAAACAGATAAGCTGCGAGATCTACGATATTACTATTAGGAAAAAGGTATTCCGCGGTATATCACAGAGTGACATTTTGTCACCTTTACTCTGGGTTACCACGATTAATAGCCTTCTAAGGACCCTAACTGAGAAAGGACTTAGACCTGTCTGCTATGCAGACGATGTCGTAATACTTTTGAAGGGAAAGCATCCAAATTATTTGTGTAGAAGGGCTGAGGAGGCTCTGAATACGGCCTTGAGCTAGGCTCAACCGAGAGGCCTCAATGCTAATCCGGCGAAGACAGAAATCTGTGCCTTCACAAAAAAGACAAAAATTTCCACGTATACTGAACCTTGCTTCCTGGGCAAGAAGATACCGGTGACAGACAAAGTTAAGTACTTAGGTGTAATTCTCGACTAGAAATTAAAATGGAGACACCACATAGAGGATAGGATCAACAAGGCACATCGGTGCTGGGCGATATGTAGGAGAACTATAGGCATGAAATGGGGTCTTAGTCCTACTATGACAAATTGGTGTAATTAGACCAATTCTAGCTTATGCTTCAATAAGCTGGGTGAAACGCTGGTCCCAGATAGAATGTCTTGGTCAAGCGGAACAATAGAACAAATACCAGTAGGAATCCGGTGTTATACGGATGGCTCGAAATTGGGGGATAAAGTGGGCCTGGGGTTTTACATTAAAGACCCAGAAACAGAAATATACCACCGTTTACCTAATCATAACACAAGCTTCCAGGCAGAAGTCCGAGCAATAACGGAATGTGTAAATTGGATTAGAATAAATATGGCGCCCACGACCATTAATGCGGATTCAGACGAATGTAGAGCATGTGGAGGGGACAGTGAAACTCTGGAGCACTTTCTTTGCCACTGTCAAGCATTCGTCGAAGTTAGATCCAAGTATCTTGGAAGTGATGTTATTCCAGAAATAACATTCCTGACTAACACTGATTGGAAAATTCTTAGGAATTACGTCCACGAAACTGAGTTTCTGAACAATGAAAAATAATATACTCAGTGAACAAAAATTTTTTTATTAGCTTTTTAATGTCAGTTTTTCCAGGGTATTAATATAGATTTTAATTTTGGATTCTGACAGTCTTATAACCAATAAACTAAAAAAATTTTATTTTCAAATTTAAATTATTGGGAACCACTACAATCCGAATACCCTTATATTTCTAGAATGTGTTTTTATAATCCAAAGTACAGCAGCAGATAAGTGTCGGAAAACAAATATATTATTTCATACAAACTTAAATTTTCAAATGGTAAAGAAATATTTGTGGTATTTGGAAACAACTAATTTTCACAGGGAATATAAAACTCACCAATAAATGATATGACATCAAAAAGTGAAGTGAGGAAATGAATATGCCAATTAATCGTTTGAAATTTATCATATTACTAGCTATTCGTACCCGGCGTTGCCTGGGTTTTTAAGTGATTTCATAATAGCGGAGTTCAGTGTTTAGTGCAAATGGTCATGTAAAAGTGCAAATGCAAAAATTCATAGCTTTTTATTGCAATCCAACAACAAAACACACACTGTTGCAATTGTCACACCATTGCATTGATGCAATACTTAAATGATCGCTTTTTTGGTGCATTATTGCGTTTCCAATTCTCTCATTAAAACAGCTGTCAGTTGTAAACAACAAATTAAATTAAACTAAAACAATAGAGGCAAAAACTATTACAAATAAATTAAAAAGTGAAAAACCAAACAAAATGTGGTCAACAGAAGGAATATAAATGTTCTTTGATTATTTGGAGGAGGCACTAAGTATAGAAGTACTTTAAAAAAAAAATGTGTTTTTTACAAACCGCGGAACTGTTACAAAAAAATTAATGTTAGTTGAGGCCGTATACATAAATGGAAAGTTAGGTATCTACAGACCACTTATAAGTAGACGAAAGTCTTACATTCAGTCCAAGTTATTTCCTGAGCAACTTCTTCCAAAGATTATTGAACAAATCAAACAAAAACCTTCATTAAATGTTGACTTCTATCAGCTGCTAAAAAGCTTAAAATGCATTGCAAATATCAAAGAAAAAAAAACCTCTCACAATCGTTAGCAAAATATTTGCAAGATTAAACTTTTACAATACAAAACGCATCGAACATCGAATACCGCTAATATTACGTATATAGATCCATGTATGCAAATGCACATCGATTTAACTTTTTACCCTGAAATTATGAATTTCAACATACTAAACCATACATTCCAAATAAATGTTTTTCTTATTACATAAAATTATTCAAAATTCGTTAATTTGAAACAACTTTCAATAAATTTATCGAAAAAGTACAAAAACTAAAATGTTACTCCTTTTCGCAAATTAGTTTTTTTATACCCTACACCACCATAGTGGGGAGGGTATTATACGTTTGTGCTGCTGTTTGTAACGCCCAAAAATATTGGTCCTACGCCCACCTTAAAGTATACCGATCGACTCAGAATCACTTTCTGTCCGGCTGGCTGTCCATGTAAACCTTGTGAGCAAGGTACAATTCGCAATTTATATTTTGATGAAATTTGGACCATACGTGTTTTTCGGCCGAACGACGAAGCCTATTGAAAATGGTTGAAATCGGTCCATTATTTCACCTAGCCCCCATACAACCCTACCCTCCGAAAAGGGCTTTTGAGTTCATAATTATGTTAAATATTGTAGTATCTCTACAAAAATCGGCAAAACTTAGTTTTATATACGTCTTAATAATACTACTAATTTTCATAATAATCGGACTTTAATTGACCCTAGCCCCCATACAAAGTCCCCTTCAGAAAATGACTTGAAGGTCAATAATTCCCTAATAAACACTAGTATCACGATGAAATCCAGTATACATAACTCTAATGTAAACGTAAAGCCATGTACCAAAATTTATAAGGATAAGCCCATATTTACCCTTACCCCCATATAACCTCTCTTTTAGAAAAACACTTTTTTCAACAAATTGTTAAAATATTTCGGAATTAAGGTAAACAACTTAAATGCTTTGTTATTAAATATAATCCACATTTTTAACATAATCAGTGGTGTAGGGTATCATATGGTCAGCCATGCCCGACTATACTTTCCTACTTGTTTATTTTATAAAGCTACACTTTTTACCTTTTTGTACCTTACTGTTCATGTTTCGATCACTTTTCACAAATATGCACATAGGGTAGTAACATTTATACAATTTTTTAAAATTTCAAATCGGTATAATAGAGTATGTTAAAGAAGTAAATCACTTTTTTCCGCGCGGTAAAAAAGTTTTCGCGGCAAATATATTAAAGTTTTCGTATAATGATTTATATGCCAAAAAATATTCAAGTCGAATTTTACTACAATAGATTTATTAATTAATGAAATATGTGCGTTTAGGTGATTTTCGGAAGTGGTCTTTATATGTAAAGAAGCTATGAACTTACACAAAACATATTTGTGTCGAAATTTATTAAAAAAAACATGTGTTTTTAAGTAATTTTCGGAAGTGGGCCTTATATGGGAGCTATGACCAATTGTGGACCGACTGAGATCTACGTTGATAGTATGATTTCTGTTCATATTATATTTGCATGTACAAAATTTTGTGTTGATACCGATATATTTGAGGGACTTATTAACGATAACCTAATTTCCGTGAATATATACCTTTGTATGGGGGCTATGTAAAGATTTTGAACATAATTGATCACTGCCCTGAAAAAATAATGTGTGACAAAATTCATCGAAATATCTTTGGTAGTTTCTGAGAAAACTTCAAAAGAATTATGAAAAAAAACTTAATTTTTTTCGAGGTAGTCTGAAATTTTTACTCATAACTTTTTACGTTGTGAACCGATTTTGCTGATTTTCAATACCAAACTGCTTAAGGTGGTATTAGACGACATGTATTTTCGTATGTACTGTCCCTTTTTTTATCCATATGTAATTCCGAATGTATGTCAAAATTGTTATTTTACTATAATTTGCTATTATTTGGAAGCAAGTTATTAGCGTTATAGCCGTTTTCTGAGATGGACCTTATATGGGTGGTGGGGTCAATTATGAACCAATTCTCATAAAATTTGGTGGGAAGATTTTGCTTCATATAAAACTTGTTTATGTGGAATTTAATTGACATACTGCTGTTTTTAAACCAGCTATGACTGTTTACAGCGTTTTTCGGGGGGCCACTTGTATGGGGGCTATGCCAAAACATGGACCGATTTTGCGCATTTTCAATACCAAACATACCTTACCTATAGAAAATATTTTGGAAAATTTTAACCCTCTAGATGTTTCCGTTCGGACTCTATCGTGTTTTCAACAGACAGACGGACGGACGGACATGGCTAGATCGTCTTAAAATATTTATACTTTTGTGGGTCTATGACCCATATTTCGATGTGTTACAAACGGAATAACAAAAGCAATATACCCCCATCTTTTTTGATGGTGGGTATAAAAAAATTTTAACTATTGTTGTTATAAAGTGTAACTTTCTACCATGTATTATATCCTAACAACATTAAACATGTTTGAATATAAATGTGACTCCAGGCATTATCTATTGTGTTGCTTTTTATGACATTCTGACTTGTGGAAATAACTACCCAGGAAAAACTGACATTGAAAAGTAATGAGTTAAAAAGCTAATAAAACCTCTTTTTACTTCTTCTTCATTAGCATTTTAAGTCATTATTTTAACACGGTGATGTCGTTGGAGGCAAGTACATGCACGCTCGCTTACAAATAGGTAGTTAAAGAAGTACTTGCAATTTCTCTTACAAAACTGTTGTTGAGTATGTTTGTTTTTTCTAATAAAAAGAGCCAGCTAGAATACGAACCAGGGACTTCGGTTTATTAGTCAAATACTCTACTCACTGCACCACTGCTTAGCTATTTTATTGCGCGTTAAATAATGGTTTTCACATTCAAGTGGAATTTTGTTTTCTTTTTTGTAAAACACAATTCTTAACACGCAATTAAATATGTAAAATGTGCAAACAAAATGACAAAGCCGAAAATAAAGTACTTCTATATCAGATTATAAGAAAGTCATTACTAGAGTACATCAAGGTAAAGCAGACGGTAAGTAGTAATCATTGAAAAGTAAGTGGTTATGAAAGTATAACCCATTACCGAGTATTTGCTGAGCAATTTGTTGTTACGCCCTTTTGAATTTCATGTTAATAAAATTAAAGTTTTTTTACAATAAAGTTCTAAAAATTTGCAACAACATGTATTTCGATGTAATGGACCATTTTGAATCATAAAGTCGACTTTTAAATTTTTGGTTGCTAAGCCATTTTGCATTTCATATGCATAAAGAAATTACTAAATGATATTAGCCTCACTACGGAAAAAACATATGCCGAGTTATCTAAAAACTAGATAGTTAAATGGGTTTTAATAAAAATAGCTTGCTGGTGGAGGGTATTTAAGATTCGGCATTGTCGAATATAGCACTCTTACTTGTTTATATATTACTTCGTCATTTTAAGTCCGATCGTAACATATGATATATCAGTGTTTATGGCTCGACTGTAGCCACATTTCACGCTTAGACGATTTTTTAATTAGACGTAGTGTTCTATGCCCGACTTCTGATATATCGGTTTAGCTATGTCCGTCCATGTAAACCTTGTAAGCAAACTACAAGTCGCAATTATCGAGATAATTTGATGAAAATATACATCATTTTACCCACGGACGAAGTTGTTTGGAAATGGATTGAATTGGTCCCCCTATAAGGATTTGGAACTCCTAATTATGGCTTCAAGGTCGTTAACACTAGCATTATGATAAAATTCTGAATATCTAACACCTACATATATGTGTGCTAAATTGTCATTATTACAATTTAGTTAGATGCTCTTACCACTGAGCTATTGATCTCTTGTTCGTACTCTCTAATTGTTGTTATGGAGAGCATGTAATTTTTTTAACAATTTTTGTATTAAATGCAAATGGATACTTTCAGCTTTCATTTCGTCAGAAATGTGCCATGTGGTTATTTTAAGCACTACATGTGTTTATCAAAGTGACATTTTTAAAGCGTTTAATTTATTTAGAATTTATTTATCATATGAGAACTACTGATTAAAATGGTGAAATGTAGTGAACGTTTAGACATAATATCGACCACTTTAGTTATCAGAGGTAACTAGTTAGTTGGAAATGCGGTACTAGTGAAAGGTCCAAATTGGCACTTTTCGTACTGTAGGGAAGGTACTCAAATTTATGAGTTAATGTGTTGAATTTGTTGAAAAGTGAACTTTTTTTTTTAATGACACACAAATGTACTAAGAATTTTTTATTACGAATTCCACCTGCAAAAAGTGATCATTTAATAAGAATGTAATACATCACAAGTACTGTTCTTCATTCACAATTTGTTTTATTCGAAAATCTTTTAATATGAATCATAAAAATAAAAAATAGACAGATAAGTAACACAAACAAAAATATTTTTTCGAAAATATATAAATGTATAAATACATTTCTGTTAAAAATAGATATTAATTTTGACACACCTATGTACATATGTATGTATGTATGTATTATGTACGTTTTTAAATTTTGTCCATCTGTCTGTCGCCATAAGCGTAGGCAGAGAACACAATCAAAAACTGCATTTGAATAATATTAAAAGCTCTCTGGGAAAATAATTACTAAAAAAAATCTACCAAAAGGGTTGCCAGGAAAAATTTAATTATAAAAATTATGGAAAATGTGGGCGTTAACGAAACTTTTATTTTGATAAATAGAATGGTAAAACAAATTGTAAATAATATTTTGTAAAAAATAGCGAAAAAACTATTATATATATTATTGAAAACAATGAAGCATATGTTATTACTTCTTCGTATACCGATATACATTTTCTTATTCTTCCCCCTCTGTTTGACCCAATTTGAGTAAATCAAAATCGACATATCCGACAAGCCTGGTAAATATAAATGAGCCATTATATTAAAAGAGATAAATGATGATGAGCGTAAAGCGCAACGTATGTGGGTATGTGTATGTATGTATGTATGTATGTATGTATGTATGTATGTATGTATGTATGTATGTATGTATGTATGTATGTATGTATGTATGTATGTATGTATGTATGTATGTATGTATGTATGTATGTATGTATGTATGTATGTATGTATGTATGTATGTATGTATGTATGTATGTATGTATGTATGTATGTATGTATGTATGTATGTATGTATGTATGTATGTATGTATGTATGTATGTATGTATGTATTTGTTTTTGCAAGACAATATAGAACAATTTTTTATTTATTTATTTTATCATTTCATTTATAGATCCACCTTCATCAAAGTCGGTAGAAAGATTTAATGCCAATAATGAGCGTTAAAGGCGCACTTATACTGGGGATGGGGACAATTATGGAACAATACTCCTGAAATTTAGAACGATTTTTGTTCATACAAATATTGTTTACATCGCATTTTTGAGCAAATAATGAGCGTTAAAGTAATTTTCTAATGGGGACCTCATATGGAGGGTAGGGTCAATTATAGATCGATTCTCATCAAATTTAGTATAAAGGTTTTGGCTTCTGAAACTTGTTTATGTCTAATTCCATTGCTGTACTCGCAGTTTTAAGCTAATAATGAGCGTTAAAGTCATTTTCCGCAGGGTTACTTATATGGGGGATAGGGTCAATAAAGGATCGTTGTAAAATTTGATAGATAGCTTTTGGCTCGCACAAAACTTGTTTATGTAGAATTTCACCGCTGTACTCCCATTTTCGTGTCAGTAATGTGCGTTAAAGTAGTTTTCTGAAGGCTACCTTATATGGGGGGTAGGGTCAATTTTGGACTCATCCGCATAAAATTTAAGAAAATGATTTTAGTTCATATAAAACTTTGTTATGTCGAATTTTATTGCTATGTATACTTGTTAAGGTCATATATGAGCATTAAAGTCATTTTCTGAAGGGGACCTTATATGGAGGGTAGGGTCAATTATGGACCCATCCTTATACATTTTTAAAATATGTTCCTGTCGAATTTCACCGATATAGATGTTTCCTTTAGACAGTTATGAGCGTTAAAGTCATTTTATGAAGGCGACTTTATATGGGGGGTAGGATCAATTATAGGCCTATCCTTATAAAATTTTACAAAGAGATGTATGTTCCTATAAAACGTGTTTGGTGCCGAATTTTGATGCTTCTTTTAGCCAGTTATGAGCGATAAAGTAATTTTCTGAAGGGGACCTTATATTGGGGCTAGGCGAAATCGTGTGCCCATATTGCCTATTTCCAATACAAAACACACTGCATCAACTAAAAGTAACTTTGCCAAATTTCAGCTCGCTTGCTGCTTCCATTTGGACTCTATCCTGTTTTCAACAGACAGACGGACGGACATGGCTAGATCGTCTTAGAATCTAATAAGGACCCAGAATATATATACTTTCATGTGTCTTAGACGAATATTTCAATGTGTTACAAACGGAATGATGAAAACAATATACACCCATCTTTATTGATGGTTATTATTTACATACATACATATGTACCCTACGAACATTTTCTATTGCGGAAGTTACCCGTATGAAACTTCCAAACGTGCTAAAAGCTCGCCAGCGATATTGCGGAAGTATACGTATTCTTGTCAACAGTCGGGAAGAACTGACGCCGAGCTGGAGAACATCGTAACGTGAAAGATACTTCTGGAAGACCCGCAGAAGAAACTTCTAGATGACTCTTGGAAGTAAGGAATCGCGAAAGACTCTTCTAGATGTGACTAGGAAGTCTCTTCTTGGAGTGACTTCTTAGTATCATCTAGAAGTGTTGTTATCGTATCTTCCAGAAGTGTTCCTATCTTATCTTCTAAAAGATGAGTTTTCTCTTCTTCTAGAAGATGAGTATTCTCTTCTTCTAGAAGATGAGTTTTCTCTTCTTCTATTTGTAGACTCACCAACATAAAATCTATAAAAATAAATCTAAATAAAATTAAATTTTATAGTTTTTATTGAAATTGAAATAACAACTAAATTGAAAAAAAAGGAATATATGTACAAACAAATTAGAATTATTATTTATTATAAGGTATAATAAGATAATTTTCAGGAAATCTGTATTAATCTTCCAACTGTTAACTGGTACACTTCCTAAAATATTTTTGTAGTTCATCATAAATTTTATTATCAATCCATCAAATTGTAAGAGTTATATTTTGGAACGCATTAATCCTTCAACAAAATAAACAAAAATAATATTTTAATTAATATTGAATATACATACATACTTTTGTATTTATGAAAATCACCTGTTGTACTTTAGGAAGCAATAAAAATAGGATTTTCTTATGCCCGATACATTTACCACCAAAGTTTAAACGGTCAGATCCATCTTTTACATCTTCTGCAAATAATCGACATTTTTAATGGAACCGCTTAATGAAATAAGACTTATATAACTTACCATATCCCCTTTTATTTTAAATTCGGCTGGACGTATTTTAATAGGGTATTGTAACTCTACTGTTTTCTAAAAAAAATCGAATAATTAAAAATCGAATAAAAAAAAATTTATTTATTTATAGTTTGGATCAATAAAAACATTACATTTCATGAAAATTTTTTAAAACATGGATATAACTTGGAATTAAACCGTCTATAAAGATCTGAAATTATTAAGTCATGGATTAATAAATGAAGTATTTACAGGGTCTTAACGACCCTAAACGGGATATTGCTTTTGACACTAATAATACAATACTATTTTTTGTTTGCTTTCTTTTAATTATGGAGTTATACACGTTCAAAAACTATCTACTTAAATTCAATATATTGGGAACGGTATGCTCAATTTTAAGAATATTAGTATCATATGATAGGTCATAGAAATACCTGGTGCTAATAACTTAAAAAGTACCTATAATTAGAATAATTATATCCTAGGCTATATGAAAATTAATAAAATTGTATTTAAAAAAGGTGGTTATAAAAATATCTAATTTTAATATTAAAATTCTTAAAAAAATAAACAAATTAAAAGAAATAAAAAAAATGAAATTAAAAATTCAGGATGCACTAAGTAAAGTGAAATCATCAAGGCGGCTGATTTTTATTTGTTTATTTAAAAAGTGTATGGGTTGTGTCAAAATTAATTCATTTATATTTATTCTGAAAAAAAAAAATAAATTTGTATTTTCAAACGAAAATTTTTCAAATCAAAAATTATAAATTAAAATGCTGATAGAAAGGTTTCAAACAAATAAATTGAGATGATAAATCATTGTCCTGCTGCAAATGGAAGTTAAATATATCGTCGGGTTTGCGGTTAATATTGTTAAATAAAATGAAAGTATTTTGATCTAATCTTTTTGTTTTACAGTTTTAGAAATTTCATGTTGAGAAAACCCATACTCTAGACGACAAAAAATATTGTGTTTGTTGCCGAAACACTCTAACCTTACTTATTACATCATGTATAAATTATATAATTTATGTATAAAACAGTAGTATTAATATGGTATTAATATAATTACTTTAAGTAAAAAATTTAATGCATTTTATTTTTGTTACGATAACGAAATACAAATTAAATTTTAGCTCAAAGTGATCATACGTAATCTAGAAATAGGACCTAAGCGTGCAAATAGTTAAAAAAATATTGAAAGTTAAGATTTAACTCAAATAAATCTAAATGGGTTAAAAATGCAATGTTCATCAAATGAAAGCCGAAACGTACAACTTGAAAAAATCTTTAAATGATTATAACTCCTTAACCAATTAAAAGAGAAACAAAATCTAAAATAAAAACATTTTTAATTAAAGTAACTTATTCCTAAAATAATATTTTAATGTAAATATGACAACTTACTTTTCAAATTAATTTCATTTTTATTTTATATAATCCTTGAAGATAATTACTTTCTGGTATATATTTAATAAATTTCACCAATTAACAAAACCTTCTTAAATGTTTATTAACAGTAGATTTTTAACACAACACTGTCATATTGTTTTTTATTACTTAAGATTCACAATATATTGTCATATGAAATCCAAAAAGCCCTAAGTTACAAAAAAATCAAAATCGACTTTTTGATTGATTATGATGCATCGCTAAATTTTACACTCCTACAATTAAAATCAACGTCCCTATCAAAATTACCTTAAAATTCATGAAAATTTTAAAATTCTTTTGAGTTTTTAACTTCGAAAACTGTGAAATATTATAAGTTGGCATCAAATACAACAAAAAATGCCACTTTTAGCGAATCTTAAGAGCAATAAGAAATAAGCTTAACTTGAGAAAATGTTGAACATTTTTGGTTTATTTATCATTTCAGACGGTTTTTTTGCTTCTCCTGAAAAATTTTTTCAATGTAACTTAGGGCTTTTTGGATTTCATATGACGATATGTAAAATTACACTATTTTTCTATGAATATTAAATTCAATAACTAATTTAAGTTTTACAATGAATAATTAAAACTGAACATGACAGGACAAAACACAAAACATCACTGAACTTAGCAAAATTTCTGCATTATTTTTTTTTTTCGCGTTTACGCTGAAAAAATGGAGTATTTATATTTTTTGTTTTTGTACTCTTCTAACTATCATCTGGAAGTAACCTAAAAGTATACTTCCAGACGGCGAAAACTCGAAATCAATGTATTTTGTTTTTGTAAAATGTGTGCTCTCGTCTGACAATCCTCCAAAAGTGACTACAATGTATACTTCCATATGATTAAAATGCAACATTAATGTGTACACTCTTCAAATTATCTTCTAGAAGTGACATAAACATACAATCAATGTATTTTGTTTTTGTAAAATGTGCGTTCTCGTCTGACAATCATCCAGAAGTGTTTCTGACGTGGCGTCTGGGGTGATGCGCAACATCACCTAAACATCTTCTAAATGTTTGAAGGGTATGTACATATATACATATGTACATATACATGTAGATACTTAAGATAGTGCTTTTCAACGGCTGGTATGGATGTAAAGCCTTTAATTTACGGGACACTCTATTGTACATACATACATACATATGTATATATCAGTGTCGCCAGATGTTAGGGACAGATTTTCGTGGGGAGGGATTTGGCGATTTTTTTAATTTTTGCGTTATTTTTGGGTACTTTTATACTTTTTTATAAATATTAACTATTAGTTTTTCATACAATGTATAAGGGTCGTTGTAAAATATTTCAAACAGGGTTCACACCTTACCCTCTCCGATTTGAAGAAATTTGGTACACATACTCTTTAAATAAATAACAGGTAAAAGTGCTATATTCGGCTTTGCCGAATCTTATATACCCTTCACCATAGTGTATTTAATAAATATCAATTTCATAAAATTTAAATTTATTTCATTTTCCGGACTATGTCATTATTATAGCAATAGCAATACAAAATGAACAACAACGCTAAAGGAAATAACCACATAAAAAACAAAATACACAAGGCAGTAAGACCAACAGCATCCAAACATACGAAACTGAATACACTAAGAAACAAAAATAATATACACATGGCAATGATACATACAAAACGAAATACTAAAAAAAAAACAAAATACACAACGCAATGAAACCAACAGACATCCAAACATACGAAACTGAATGCACCAAGAAATAAAAACAATATACTCAAGGCAATGAAACACACAGCCATCCAAACATATGAAACGAAATACTCATTGAATAAGCAGTGTTGCTGTTGTTTTTTATATCAAAGCATGGAAAAATTTATCTTTTTTATGAAATTTTCAGAGGTTGTCTCGGATTTTTGCTTATATCTCCGGTATTTATGGACCGATTTTGCCGATATCTGGGGTCCTTTAAAAACTGATTTCAACAAACACACAGACGGACAGACAGACAGACGGACATAGCTTAATCAACTCCGCTACCTATAAGGATCCAGAATATACCCAGCAAAAACTCGGTAATGGGTTGTACTTCCATAACCACTTACTTTTCAATGACTACTACTTACCATCTGCATTACTTAGAAGTACTCTAGTAATGACTTTCTTATAATCTGATATAGAAGTACTTTATTTTCGGCTTTGTCATTTGTTTGCACATTTTATTTAATTGCGTTTTAAGAATTGTGTTTTACAAAAAATAAAACAAAATTAGTTTTGTATGTGAAAACCATTATTTGACGCGCAATAAAATAGCTAAGCAGTGGTGCAGTGTGTAGAACATTTGACTAACAAACCGAAGTCCGTGGTTCGTATTCTAGCTGGCTCTATTTATTATTAAAAAACAAAACAACTTACTAAACAACTGTTTTGTAAGAGAAATTGCAAATACTTCTTTAACTCCCTATTTGTAAGCGAGCGTAGAAGTACTTGCCTCCAATGACATCACCGTGTTAAAATAATGACTTAAAATGCTAATGAAGAAGTAGTGAAAAGAGGTTTTATTAGCTTTTTAACTCATTACTTTTCAATGTAAGTTTTTCCTGGGTATATACTTTATGGGGTCGGAAAATTATATTATAGAAATTACAAACGGAATGACAAACTTTTATATACCCTTCTCACGAAGGTGAAGGGTATAAAAAAAATACACAAGGCAGTAAAACCAACAGCCATCCAAACATACGAAACGAAATACAGAAAAAAAAAACAAAAACAAAATACACAACGTAATGAAACCAACAGACATCCAAACATACGAAATTCAATACACCAAGAAAACAAAAACAATATACACAAGGCAATGAAACACGTGAGAATGTTTTATACAGACAGACAGACGGACGGACGGACATAGCTAAATCGACTCAGAATTTCATAAGTTCCAAGAATATATATACTTTGTTGGGTCCCAGATGAATATTTCTTGGTGTTACACACGGAATGACAAAGTTACCCTCTATCACCACTGATGGTGGTGGAGGGTATAAAAAACTAAATACAAAGGCAATGAATAAGCAGTGTTGTTGTTGTTTATTTTTATGAAATTTTCAGAGGTTGTCTCGGATTTCTGCTTATATCCCCGTTGTTTATGAACGGATTTTGCTGATTTTAAATAGGAAACTTCTCGAAAGCATGTCTAACGAAGGTGAAGGGTATAAAAAATTTAAAGTTCTAAAGACTTTTCAAAACCGTTAATTATACCCTTCACCTTCGTGAGAAGGGTATATATAAGTTTGTCATTCCATTTGTAATTTCCACAATATAATTTTTCGACCCCTATAAAGTATATATATTCTGAATGATTATAGATAGAGGAGTCGATTATCTGTCTGTCTGCCTGTCCGTCTGTCTGTTGAAATCAATTTTCTAAAGACTCCAGATATCTTCGGGGAATATTGGTATCAAATGAAAGAGGGACAATCTACGGAAAACAAAGTTATATTTTGTTTTTATTTTCAGGACGAAGAAGTGTAAATAATGTCTTTTGAAAATTTCATCCTTTTATATCCTTGAGAATCCTATATACATACAGTGGTGGAAAAAATAATAGAAACGAAAACTAAATTTTTTCAAAAACTACACATTAGAATTTGATGATTTGTATCCTTAATAAGAGGTAATTAAGTCTACTTTGCTATGATATATGGAGTTTCTAAGTTCTTTTGCTCCATCGTATTTTATTGATATTTAAAAAATTGGCATTGGAAAAAATAATAGAAACGATTCACAGTATTACACTGGGGACACAAGCTGAGATTTATTAAACTGCGTTTTGTATTTATTTTTAGAAATTTTAATTATAAATGATATTTTTAATATAAAAGTATAGTTTTTACTTTAATTTTTATGTAAACATTTGTTTTTTGAAGCTTGATTTCAAGTTTTCTTAAATAAAATGTTAAAATAGTGAAATAAATTGCTTAGTTAGTTAGTTAGTTGAAAGGAGGATGTATATACATCAAATCCGAAGAAATACACCTAGGCCTCTATCGGGCCTGTTGTGCGCTCCTTAACCAGTGCCTTAGGTGGGAATCGAACCCACCACCTCCGGTCTACCAGACTAGAACACTAACCACTAACCTACCGGAGGCCACAATAAATTGCTTAACACTTTTAAATTACTTAAAAAATTATTTCTTAAAAAGATTTCGAGCCGAAGAAAAAAAGTTTAATCATTTTTATTTAATCATTTTATTCCTCACTAAGAGATTACTTCACAATTTTTTCCAATTTCCAAAGCTAAAAGATTCCAAAATTATAATTCTAATAATATCTAGTTAGGTAAAACCAATTATGGACCGATCCAGAAAATATTTCTCTGAATGAATTCTATTGAGATAAAATTTTATTTTGTAAAATTTTGTGAAGATATCAACATTCTGACGGAAGTTATAACCAAAAAACTCATTTTCCGGGAATATGTACTTTTGTATGGGAGGTATATGAAATTGTGGACCGATTCTGGCAATTTTCAGCAGGGGTCAAGCCCTTGTGTAGAAACGAATGTATGGTGATTTTCATGGAATTATCTTGCACAGTTTTCGAGAAAATCAGAATGTGTAAAAAATGCTTATTTTTTTCGAGGTTGTTTTAAATTTGGATTCATAACTTTTCCCGGTGTGAACCGATTTTGCCGGTTTTCAATACCAAACAACATAGGAAAATGAAGAACATTTTGGGGTGAATTTGGTTAAACTCTATTGCTTCGTTTTATCGTGAGCGTGTTTTACACAGACAGACGGACATAGTTAAATCGACTCAGAATTTGATAAGGAACCAGATTATATATACTTTGTTGGGTCTCAGATGATTATTTCTTGGTGTTACACACGGAATGACAAAGTTTTATATACCCTCTATCACCACTGATCGTGGTGGAGTGTATAAAAATATATTTGATTTCCGGAGATTTTCCTCTTTCATTTATATTGACTAAAACTATTCAGTAAATATGTATATTATAATAAATTTGTATGTCCTTGAAACTTTGAAGTCCTTTAAAAAGGAGAAAAGATCAGAAAATTAAAAACTGAAAGCGCAGTTTCACTTTAAATGACCTCTAGTATCATATGTATATGGTCTCGTTCAATTCCAATAAAAAAATCTAAATTTGTATCACGGTGTACAATACACAAAAACAAATTTTTGATTCCATCTTTCAAAAATACATCTATACCATTTCAACAAATTTGAGAACTTGCACAGAAATTCACTTTTATAATCTCCACCACCATCAGTGGTGATAGAGGGTATATAAAAGTTTGTCGTTCCGTGTGTAACACCAAGAAATATTCATCTAAGACCCAACAAAGTATATATATTCCGCTCACGCTATGTCTGTGTAAAACACGCTCACGTTAAAACTAAGCAAAAGAAATCAACCAAATTCACCAAAAATATTAGTTATTATCCTAAGCAGTTTGGTATTGAAAATCAGCAAAATCGGTTCACAACGTAAAAAGTTATGAGTAAAAATTTCAGACTACCTCGAAAAAATTAAGTTTTTACATAATTCTTTTGAAGTTTTCTCAGAAACTACCAAAGATATTTCGATAAATTTTGTCACACATTATTTTTTCAGGGCAGTGATCAATTATGTTCAAAATCTTTACAATCGATCCAATATTTCCCATAGCCCCCATACAATGGTATATTCCCGGAAATTAGTTTATCGTTAATAACTCCCTCAAATATATCGGTATCAACACAAAATTTTGTACATGCAAATATAATATGAACAGAAATTATACTGTCAACGTAGATCTCAGTCGGTCCACAATTGGTCATAGCTCCCATATAAGGTCCACTTCCGAAAATAACCTAAATGCACATATTTCAGACCACTTCCGAAAATCATTTAAAAGCTCATATTTCATTGTCAAATAAAGCTATATTAATAAAATTCGACACAAATATGTTTCGTCTTTATATGAGTCACTCTACGAAATTTTTTCCGGATAGGCTCATAATTGGACAATAAAAGTTATGGGATAGAATTTGACATAAATGTGTATTTTGTGTATAAATCATTCATCGGATTTTTTTTTCCGGGTCGGTCCATAGGTTGTCTTAGCTCCCATATAAGGTATACTTATGAAAATCACTTAATACCACTTAATTCGTAATTAAATGATTATATCCGGATAAAATTCAAAATGAGTATGTTCTGCTATAGATAAATCATTATATTAAAGTGTTTTCGAACTGGCCTATTAATATACATACATTTTTCTCGACCTAATTAAAATTAGTTTGACATATGCATAAATGTTAATACCCTCAATACGGAAACAAAAATTTTGCCAAGTTGTCTGAAAATTAGATAGTTAAATGAGTTTTAATAAAAAGTAGCTTGCTGGTGGAAGGTATTTAAGATTCGGCATAGACGAATATAACACTTTAACTTGTTTTATATGAAGTTTTTCAATAAGTTAGAGGAGGGGTCCGTGAACAAATATCTCCCGTAAGGAATGTACGTGTTTGTGTGTTGAACGCAGCAAATAAGCAATATGGTATATTGCGCCATCTATTATAATAAAAATAAATGTACACTTATCAAAGACATTTTTATTGGTTTAATTTTACACTGACTACCAGATGAAGCAGTTTGTGAGACACCCAGCAAAAACTCGGTAATGGGTTGTACTTCCATAACCACTTATATTTCAATGACTACTGCTTACCGTCTGCATTACTTAGAAGTTCTCTAATAATGACTTTCTTATTATCTGATATAGAAGTACTTTATTTTCGGCTTTGTCATTTATTTAATTGCGTGTTAAGAATTGTGTTTTACAAAAAAAAAATTAAATTTGTATGTGGCTGTTTTTGTTATTTAAAAATAAAACAACTTACTAACAACTTCTTTGTAAGAGAAATTGCAAGTACTTCTTTAACTCCCTATTTGTAAACGTGCGTGGAAGTACTTGCCCTCCAATGACATCACCGTGTTGAAATAATGACTTAAAATGCTAATAAAAAAGTAGTGAAAAGAGGTTTTATTAACTTTTTAACTCATTACATTTCAATGTAAGTTTTTCCTAGGCATGTCTCGCTGAGACATGATGATGTTTTTGGGGAAAATTATGGGAATTTTATTGGTTTAATTTTACACTGACTACCAGATGAAGCAGTTTGTGAGATATGTCTCGCTGAGACATGATGATGTTTTTTGGGTAAAATTATGGGGATTTTAATTTAAAAATGGGAATTTTTGGGGACTTCCTGCCTAAGATTGGGGACATGATCAAAATTTTTCTGACAATACTGGCATATACAAACATGCGTAAAATTAACAAGTGAGAGTGTTATATTCGGCTGTGCGAATCTCATATACCCACCATCAAACCGTATGCCGTAAAAGGAATGCTTACTCATCAAATTAACTGAAGAGGATCATATATGAGAGATATTTTTTTCACAATTTTTTTAGACAGATTCATCACGTATTTTTAAGTCAGCAATGGGCGTTAAAGTAATTTTCTTATGGGCCGATCCTCAATAAATTTGGTAGAGAGATTTCAACCCATATAAAACATATGTACAGTGTCTCTCATAAGTATTCGAATTTAGGTAAACTATGAAAAGAAACCAAATTTAATAATATATTTTGTGTGGAAAATAAATAAATTAATTTGTTATATTGTCTAGATAGTCCTTAGTTTTGATATCACGCCCCTTAAAACTTGAAAACTTTACATTTACTTAAATTAGTTGTGTTTTTTTAAAAAAAAGTCCATGAAACTACTTCACAAAAGTATGCGAATTTTTCCTGTATTTCATATTTGATCATATTATACGATACACAAATTTTAGAATCGCACGGTTTTATGCTTAATATTGTTTTTAAGGGGTTACTATCAACCGCATGGATATATTTTTGACCCATTTGGTCCACAATTTTGGGGGCTTTGTACCCTCTTTTCATGTAATATCATTAAAATGGCGATTTTTGGCTATATTTGTAATGTTTTCACCCTTTTTCCAGAGATAAAACCAAAATTCAATATTGGAATTTAATAGAACCCATAGGGTATCTAACAATAATATTTTTTGTTATAAGGATCTGTACTTAAAAGTTCCAAGATGTATTTTTGGTATCGTTTTTCAGTTTCTAATTTAATTATCTGGATCATAAGTCCCTTTTCGTACATCTAGGGACGATATTTTCCGACAAAGTTGTCTAGTGTATATTCATGTACATATTGGCACTAATGTATTTTAAATTTTCAATATATTATAGCGGTATACAACCCCAAAACATGCCTTAACAACACGTCATCCTATATAGTAGATTCCAGTTTTTACTACTCGTAACTTTCACGCTTATGTTGCCCGTTACAATAACACTGTAAGTCCTAAATTTTGGTTTTAATTTGATCATAGTAAATAATATTTAAACACATATCAACATTTTTGATGTAATCATAATGATATCGTGCCATGCAGCATGGAGACCATTGGTATATAAAAATAATGATTTTACTATTTTGAATGGTGCTTCTTCGAGGCATGTTTTGGAGTTGTACACTTATACAACACATTGAAAACTTAAAATGTATAAAAGCTGATATCTAAAAGAATATATACCAGAAAACTTTCCCGGAAAATAGTTGATCCTAGTATTATAAAAATGGACTTAAGTTCCAATATATTGAATTAGCGACAGAAAAATGATCCGAATAATTTATCTTGGAACGTTTAAATACAGATTCTTGTAACAAAAAATATTATTTTTAGATACCCCAAGGGGTCTTTTAAGTCCCAATATCAAATTTTTGTTTTATCTCTGGAAAAAAGGATAAAAATTTACAATTATGGCCAAAAATCGCTATTTTAATGATATTACATGAAAACAGGGTACAAATTCCCCAAAATTGTGGACCAAATGGGCCAAAAATATATCCTTTCCGTGGATAGTAACCCCTTAAAACAATATTACGCATAAAAACCATTTGATTCTAAAATTTGTGTTGCGTATAATATGATCAAATATGAAATACAGGAAAAATTCGTATACTTTTGTAAGGCAATTTCATGGACTTTTTTTTAAAAAAGCACAATTAATTTAAGTCAATGCAAAATTTTCAAGTTTTAAAAAGCGTGATATCAAACATAAGGACTATCTAGACAATATAACAAATTAATTTATTTAATTTGCACACAAAATATATTATTATATTTGGTTTCTTTTTATAGTTTACCCAAATTCGAATAATTATGAGAGACACTGTATGTCGAATTTCATCGCTTTTCTCGTATTTTTAAGCCAGTAATGACCCAGGAAAAACTTACATTGAAATGTAATGAGTTAAAAAGCTAATAAAACTTCTTTTCACTACTTCTTTATTTGCATTTTAAGCCATTATTTCAACACGGTGATGTCATTGGAGGCAAGTACTTCAACGCTCGCTTACAAATAGGGAGATAAAGAAGTATTTGCAATTTCTCTTACAAAGAAGTTGTTTAGTAAGTTGTTTTATTTTTAAATAACAAAAACAGCCACCTAGTATACGAACCAGGGACTTCAGTTTGTTATTCAAATGTTCTACTCACTGCTTAGCTGTTTTATTGCGCGTCAAATAATGGTTTTCACATACAAATTAAATTTCGTTTTTTGTAAAACACAATTCTTAACACGCAATTAAATAAAATGTGCAAAAAAAAATGTCATAGCCGTAAAGTACTTATATATCAGATTATATTAAAGTCATTACTAGAGTACTTCTAAGTAATGCAAACGATAAGTAGTAGTCATTGAAAAGTAAGTGGTTATGGAAGTACAACCCATTACCGAGTTTTTGCTAGGGAGCTCTAAAGTCATTTTCTGAAGGGAAGCTTATATGGGGTCAATCCTATGCAGATTCTCATAAAAGCCAGTAGAGAGGTTCTGGGTCGTAAGAAACTTACTTATGTCGAATTTCATCTCTATACTCGTACTTTTAAGCCAGTAATGAGCGTCAAATTAATTATCTGAAAGGGAATCTTATGGTATGGACCGATACACATAAAATTTGGTTAAGAGATTTTGGTTTGGTTTTAATCCAGTAATGAGCGAAAATGTCATGTTTTGAAGGGGGCCTTATATGGGGGATAGGTCCAACTATTAACCAATCCACATAAAGAGACTTATGTCAAATTTCAATGCTATACTAGTATTATTAAGCCAGTAATGATCGTTGAAGTCATTTTATGAAGGGGACCTTATATGGGAGATAGGGTCAATTATGAACCAATCCATATAAAGTTTGATAGAGAGGTTTTGGCCCGCATGAAACTTATGTGTTTTGAATTGCATCGGTCCACATAAAACTTAATGGATAGATTTTGGCTCCATTAAAAGTTTGGTGTGTCGAATTTCATCACTATACTCGTATTTTTAAGCCATTAATGAGCGTTAAAGTCATTTTCTGTAGGGGACCTTATATGGAGGGCTAGAGTCAATTACATACCGATCCATATAAAATTTGGTAGTGAGATTTTGGCTAGCATGAAACTTATGTGTGTCGAATTTCATCGCTATATTCGTAATGATCGGCTCTTATTTGATCCTAGCCCCCATACAAACTCCTCTTCAAAAAATTTCTTAAACGTCTAAAATTGACTTGTAACCATTTGTATCGCAATCAAACTCAACATAACTAACTGTTATTTAAAAACAGTGTTTACTTTTACTAAGCATTTGCCGCAAAATACACATTTTTATCACTCGTCATACTAAAAATATTTAAACTTTTTCAGATTTAAATAACATTGCTACTAAATATTGCCGTTCTGTTTTTATGTTTAACTAGAAAAATTGCGACGTTACACTGCAATCTCTAGCAGCACGAATGAACAGCATTAATCTTTTGTTTGTTGTACAAGAAAAAAATATATTTTTGTGCTATAGCAGCGCACACTCAAATCTGTTAAACTAATATGGCTAGTATTGATGATATTCTTATTTGCCCTGAGTTTTTCATAGCAGCAATTAAATTTTATTTTGCAACTGCTAGCTGCAAATTTATTTATTGTTTTTTTTTTATATTTTATTTTATGAATAAACAGTTATACCAGTGTTACCACAATCTTTAATTAAGGATAATTATTTTTCGCAACATAAAAAATAGTTTGTAAAATATACATAGTGGCACCTCCCATATAAATTAAATACAGACATCGTTTTTCTCGGAAACTATTAGAGTCAGAATCTTCTTATTTTGACGAAAAACTTTAACTTCATTATGAACATTGGGAAAAAATGGACAGACTTTTATTAGGGGCTTGGAACCTCCATATGAATTAAATAAATATGTATGTCATTGAAAATATGGCTACCCCATAAAACACAACTCAAATTAAAAGCATTCTTTAGATGTTTTTATTATTTTGTTCTAATGAATAAACATTTTTGGGCAATGGACAATTTTATAAAAAAAATATAGTTTTAAATATTTTTTGTTGTAGAAATTAATAAATTTATAATCACCTTGTATAAAACAGGGCAAACACACATAATTAAAATATTTTTCGTTGAATAATGAACTTACTTTACAAATTATTCAAATCACACTGTTAAAATGTGGAAGATTATTATATATATATTTTTTTTTTTTTTTTGAAGAAATGTAGTTAATATTATTTTGTAATACATTAAGAAAAAAAAAAAAAAAAGAAACAAATATCAAGGTAGTATTTTCTGTATTATATCATACAGAAACTATGAGAATATTTAAACTATATTTTAATAATTAATATGTCAATCAGTACAGGATATTATAGGTCGAATATCATCGATATATGGATGATAATAAATATACATATTACTATCGACATACATACATATGTACATACATACATATATGCATACATACATACATACATACATACATACATACATACATACATACATACATACATACATACATACATACATACATACATACATACATACATACATACATACATACATACATACATACATACATACATACATACATACATACATACATACATACATACATACATACATACATACATACATACATACATACATACATACATACATACATACATACATACATACATACATACATACATACATACATACATACATACATACATACATACATACATACATACATACATACATACATACATACATACATACATACATACATGCGTACAAATGTGAAGTGTAATACTGAATTTACATATGTTTATTTTCAAATTGCAGCATCAAAACAAAATACTTTGATTTCGAATTTTCGTCTTCTAGAAATAAACTTTTTAGTTAGTTCCGGATGATAGTTAGAAGAGTGCATCCATTTTGCTTAAACAAAAAACCATGCCTGTTGAATTTTTTTCATCTGGAAGTATACGTTTTAGTGACTTCTGTATGAGAGTTGGGTGAGAACACACATTTTACAATAACAAAATACATTGTTTCCTAATTTGTATCTTCTTGATTTGTATGTTTATGTCACTTCTGGAAGACAGTTTGAAGAGTGTTCACATTAATGTTGTATTTTATTTATCTGGAAGTGTGGATTGTAGTCACTTCTGTACAATTGTCAGACGAGAGCACACATTTTACAAAAACAAAATACATTGATTTCTAGTTTTCGCCGTCTGGAAGTATACTTTTAGGTTACTTCCGGATGATAGTAAGAAGAGTACAAAAACAAAAAATATAAATACTCCATTTTTTAGCGTGAAAAAAAAATAAAAATAAATAATGCAGAAATTTTGCTAAGTTCAGTGATGTTTTGTGTTTTGTTCAGTCATGTTCAGTTTTAATTATTCATCGTAAAACTTAAATGAGTTATTGAATTTAATGTTCACAGAAAAATAGTGTAATTAAAATATTGTGAATCTTAAGTAATAAAAAACAATATGACAGTGTTGTGTTAAAAATCAACTGTTAATAAACATTTAAGAAGGTTTTCTTAATTGGCGAAGTGTATTAAATATATACCAAAAAGTATAAGGAAGGATTATATAAATAAAATTAAAAAGTAAGTTGTCATATTTTACATTAAAATACTATTTTAGGAATATGTTAACAACTCTAAACGGCTTCCATTTCCATTATTTTTAAAAAAGTCTAATATGTTTAATTAAAAATGTTTTTATATTAAATTTCGACTCTCTCTTAATTCGTTTAGGAGGTATAAGCATTTAAAGACTTTTTCAAGTTGTACATTTCGACTTTCATTTGATGAACATTGCATTTTTAACATATTTAGATTTATTTGAGTTAAATCTTAACTTTCAATATTTTTAAAACTATTTGCGCGTTTAGGTCTGGAATCATTATATTGAAATTAATACTAACGTTTTATACATAAATTATTTTTTGACTTGGGTCACTCGACACGAAATTGCCCATATAAGATATTTAATATTGAAATCAGATAGTTTTAAACCCACCTTTTTTAAATAAATACAATTTTATTAATTTTCATATAGCTTTGGATTTAATTATTCTAATTATAGGTACTTTTTTAGTTATTAACACCAGGTCTTTCTATGACCTATCATATGATATTAATATTCTTAATATTTAGCATGCCGTTCCCAAGTTATTGAACCTAAGTATTAGAAGAGAGCAAACAAAAAATAGTATTGCAATATTAGTGTCAAAAGCAATATCCCGTTTAGGGTCGTTAAGGTGTTTCTATCGTTAGTGACTGTAAATAATTTAAAAAATAATCCATGACTTAGTAATTTCAGATCTTTATAGGCGGTTTAATTCCAAGTTATTGAAAAAATGTTCATGAAAGGTATTGTTTTTATCGATTCAAAACAATAAATAAATTAATTAATTAATTTTTAATTATTTTATTTTTTAGAAAGCAGTAGCTAATATTGTACCCCCTATTAAAATACTTCTAACCAAATTAAAATATAAAAAAGGGATCTGGTAAGTTATATATGTCTTATTTCATCACGTGGTTCCATTAAAAATGTCGATTATTTGCAGAAAATGTAAAAAATGGATCTGACCGTTTAAACTTTGGTGGTAAATGTATTGGACATGAGAGAATCCTATTTTTATTGCTTCCTAAAGTATAACTGGTAATTTCAATAAATACAAAAGTATGTATATTCAATATTAATTATAAGATTATTTTGGTTTATTTCGATGAAGGATTAATGCGTTCCATAATATAACTCTTACAATTTGATGGATTAATCATAAAATTGATGAAGAACTACAAAAATATTTTAGAGTCCAAGGTTTTACAATTTTTGGAAGTATACCAGTCAGCAGTTGGAATATTAATACAGATTCCCTGAAAATTATCTTATTATAAGGTAATAATTCTAAATTTTTGATACATATGTACATTAGACCGACTCACTCTGTATGGAAAGCAAAAACGTGTTTTTGTTACCCCTCCCAAAATTTACCTTGCTTTGTTTTATGATGATTCCCAAAATATTTTAAGTGACCGCTGGACCAAATTAAAAAAAGGTATTTTGGAATTATTTTTTTTAAATTTTTGTTTGTTTTGAAACAAAATATCCAATACGGGGTATCGTTTAAAAGGTATTTTAAAGTTTAAGAAATGCTGTATAATTTAAAACAAAATAACTAAAAAGGGACTTTTTTGTAACCGGTTCAGCTCACGAACGGCCATCGATAGACTAGAAATATTTTGGGAACCATTATAAAACATAACAAAGATTTTTTGAAGCTGGATAAAATATTGAATTTAACATGAAGAATCGTGTTCCCATACGATATTTTCTTTAAAACTGTCCAGCTCACGAATGGACAACACTTAACCGAAAATATTTTGGGTAACATCATATTACATAACAGCGAATATTATTTTTGTGTGTCGGTCTAATGTACATATATTACTTTTTTTAGATTAGTTGTTAAATCAATTATATTTTCTACTATTTTAATTTCAATTAATTCAATAAAAACTATAAAATTTCATTTTATTTAGATTTATTTTTATAGATTTTATTTTGGTGAGTATACAAATAGAAGAAGAGAAAACTCATCTTCTAGAAGACGAGAATACTCATCTTCTAGAAGAAGAGAATACTCATCTTCAAGAAGAAGAGAATACTCTTCTTCTAGAAGAAGAGAAAACTCATCTTCTAGAAGAAGAGAAAACTCATCTTCTAGAAGATAAGATAGGAACACTTCTAGAGGATACTAGGTAGTCACTTCAAGAAGTGACTTCCTAGTCACATCTAGAAGAGTCTTTGGCAATACCTTACTTCCAAGAGTCATCTAGAAGTTTCTTCTGCGGGTCTTCCAGAAGTATCTTCCAAGTTACTATTAGACGTTCCCCAGCTCGGCATCAGTTCTTCCCGACTGGTGACAAGAATTCTTATACTTCCGCAACATCGCTGGCGAGCTTTTAGCACGTTTGGAAGTTTCACACGGGTAACTTCCGCAATAGAAAATGTTTGTAGGGTTAGTTTAACAAATTTGAGTGTGCGCTGCTAAAGCACAAAAATATATTTGTGTTGGCCTGCAATTATGTCTGCCTGCTACTAGAAATTGCAGACACGAGTTGCAATTTTTATATTAATACGAATATATATGACTGCAATTTTTAGTAGCAACCCTACAAACATTTTCTATTGCGGAAGTTACCCGTGTGAAACTTCCAAACGTGCTAAAAGCTCGCCAGCGATGTTGCGGAAGTATAAGAATTCTTGTCACCAGTCGGGAAGAACTGATGCCGAGCTGGGGAACGTCTAATAGTAACTTGGAAGATACTTCTGGAAGACCCGCAGAAGAAACTTCTAGATGACTCTTGGAAGTAAGGTATTGCCAAAGACTCTTCTAGATGTGACTAGGAAGTCACTTCTTGAAGTGACTACCTAGTATCCTCTAGAAGTGTTCCTATCTTATCTTCTAGAAGAAGAGTATTCTCTTCTTCTTGAAGAAGAGTATTCTCTTCTTCTTGAAGATGAGTATTCTCTTCTTCTAGAAGATGAGTATTCTCGTCTTCTAGAAGATGAGTTTTCTCTTCTTCTATTTGTATACTCACCAAAATAAAATCTATAAAAATAAATCTAAATAAAATGAAATTTTATAGTTTTTATTGAATTAATTGAAATTAAAATAGTAGAAAAAATAACAGATTTAACAACTAATCTAAAAAAAGTAATATATGTACATTAGACCGACTCACAAAAAATGGTGCTTGAGTTACCCCCCTCATAATATTCGCTGTTATGTAATATGATGTTACCCAAAATATTTTCGGTTAAGTGTTGTCCATTCGTGAGCTGGACAGTTTTAAAGAAAATATCGTATGGGAACACGATTCTTCATGTTAAATTCAATATTTTATCCAGCTTCAAAAAATCTTTGTTATGTTTTATAATGGTTCCCAAAATATTTCTAGTCTATCGGTGGCCGTTCGTGAGCTGAGCCGGTTACAAAAAAGTCCCTTTTTAGTTATTTTGTTTTAAATTATACAGCATTTCTTAAACAATATATACAGTATGTGGTATCATTTGAAAGGTTTTTTGAAGCCAAGTCTAGTGGTGCGCAAAATTTGCAAAATTGTGCATATATTTAATTTTTCTTAGTAAAAACCTAACAATTTTAAATATTTTGGAATATGACAATTATAAGCAAACGGTTATTTATGATTAATACATCATTGGACGCGACTTTAAAATACCTTTTAAACGATACCCCGTATTGGATATTTTGTTTCAAAACAAACAAAAATTTAAAAAAAATAATTCCAAAATACCTTTTTTTAATTTGGTTCAGTGGTCACTTAAAATATTTTGGGAATCATCATAAAACAAAGCAAGGTAAATTTTGGGAGGGGTAACAAAAACACGTTTTTGCTTTCCATACAGAGGGAGTCGGTCTAATGTACATATGTATCAAAAATTTAGAATTATTACCTTATAATAAGATAATTTTCAGGGAGTCTGTATTAATATTCCAACTGCTGACTGATATACTTCCAAAAATTGTAAAACGTTGGACTCTAAAATATTTTTGTAGTTCTTCATCAATTTTATGATTAATCCATCAAATTGTAAGAGTTATATTATGGAACGCATTAATCCTTCAACGAAATAAACCAAAATAATGTTATAATTAATATTGAATATACATACTTTTGTATTTATTGAAATTACCAGTTATACTTTAGGAAGCAATAAAAATAGGATTCTCTCATGTCCAATACATTTACCACCAAAGTTTAAACGGTCAGATCCATTTTTTACATTTTCTGCAAATAATCGACATTTTTAGTAGAACCACGTGATGAAATAAGACATTTATAACTTACCAGATCCCTTTTTTATATTTTAATTCAGTTAGAAGTATTTTAATATTAGCTACTGCTTTCTAAAAAATAAAATAATTAAAAATTAATTAATTTATTTATTTATTGTTTTGAATCAATAAAAACATTACCTTTCATGAACATTTTTTCAATAACTTGGAATTAAACCGTCTATAAAGATCTGAAATTACTAAGTCATGGATTATTTTTTAAATTATTTACAGTCACTAACGATAGAAACACCTTAACGACCCTAAACGGGATATTGCTTTTGACATTTTTTGTTTGCTCTCTTCTAATACTTAGGTTCAATATCTTGGGAACAGCATGCTAAATATTAAGAATATTAGTATCTTATGATAGGTCATAGAAAGACCTGGTGTTAATAACTAAAAAAGTACCTATAATTAGAATAATTAAATCCAAAGCTATATGGAAATTAATAAAATTGTATTTATTTAAAAAAGGTGGGTTTAAAACTATCTGATTTCAATATTAAATATCTTATATGGGCAATTTCGTGTCGAGTGACCCAAGTCAAAAAATAATTTATGTATAAAACAGTAGTATTAATTTCAATATAGTGATTCCAGACCTAAACGCGCAAATAGTTTTAAAAATATTGAAAGTTAAGATTTAACTCAAATAAATCTAAATATGTTAAAAATGCAATGTTCATCAAATGAAAGCCGAAATGTACAACTTGAAAAAGTCTTTAAATGCTTATACCTCCTAAACGAATTAAGAGAGAGTCGAAATTTAATATAAAAACATTTTTAATGAAACATATTAGACTTTTTTAAAAATAATGGAAATGGAAGCCGTTTAGAGTTGTTAACATATTCCTAAAATAGTATTTTAATATGACAACTTACTTTTTAATTTTATTTATATAATCCTTCCTTATACTTTTTGGTATATATTTAATACACTTCGCCAATTAAGAAAACCTTCTTAAATGTTTATTAACAGTTGATTTTTAACACAACACTGTCATATTGTTTTTTATTACTTAAGATTCACAATATTTTAATTACACTATTTTTCTATGAACATTAAATTCAAGAACTCATTTAAGTTTTACGATGAATAATTAAAACTGAACATGACTGAACAAAACACAAAACATCACTGAACTTAACAAAATTTCTGCATTATTTATTTTTATTTTTTTTTTCACGCTAAAAAATGGAGTATTTATATTTTTTGTTTTTGTACTCTTCTTACTATCATCCGGAAGTAACCTAAAAGTATACTTCCAGACGGCGAAAACTAGAAATCAATGTATTTTGTTTTTGTAAAATGTGTGCTCTCGTCTGACAATTGCACAGAAGTGACTACAATCCACACTTCCAGATGAATAAAATACAACATTAATGTGAACACTCTTCAAACTGTCTTCCAGAAGTGACATAAACATACAAATCAAGAAGATACAAATTAGGAAACAATGTATTTTGTTATTGTAAAATGTGTGTTCTCACCCAACTCTCATACAGAAGTCACTAAAACGTATACTTCCAGATGAAAAAAATTCAACAGGCATGGTTTTTTGTTTAAGCAAAATGGATGCACTCTTCTAACTATCATCCGGAAGTAACTTAAAAGTATATTTCTAGAAGACGAAAATTCGAAATCAATGTATTTTGTTTTTGTAAAATGTGCGTTCTCGTCTGACAATCGTCCAGAAGTGTTTCTGACGTGGCGTCTGGGGTGATGCGCAATAGTTTTCTCTTTTAAATGTTTGAAGGGAAAGAGATACAAAAATGATAAATTTTCATATTTATTTTATAGTCATATATAAGAGAAGTGGTGCTAGTGCTGCATATTTAAACGCTGTTTAAAAATATATCCTTTTCTGTTTTGACGTTTTGTTTGAAGAAGCAATGCCAAACACAATTCAGTACAAATAGTGAAAATTTGTTTGCCCGCTGTTCACACTACAACAAATAATTTCTTAAAACAATTGACGGATAAAACAGTGAAAAAACAAGATTTTGTTTGCAGGCAAAGAGGAACATAACAAGAAGAACAGTTAATGCGCAACCAAACCAAAAGCCAAAAATATATTTGTTTATATTTACTACAATGATATATCATTGAATAATACAGACCTGGGATAAATGCATTAAATGTGTTAATGCATTAACAATTTTTTCTGCATTAAAAAAAATTAATGTTAATGCAAGTTTATTGCATTAACATTAACATGGGTACATTTAATGCATTAAATTTGCATTAACATTAAATATTTTTAAATTTAATGCATTAATTTTACATTAACATTAAATATTTGTGAAATTAATGCATTAATTTTACATTAACTTTAAATATTTTTGAATTTAATGCATTAATTTTCCATTAGCATTAAATAATAAATAATAAAATTAATGCATTAATTTTCCATTAACATTAATGTATAAAATAATTTATAAAAATAAGAATACAGCGCTAAAGACCTCGGTCTAACTAAATTCAAGTAAAATTGAATGTTTTAAAGTCCTTTCTGATAAGTCCTATACTCGATAATATATATTAGAAGAATAGTATCACTTCCCAGATATTCCTTTTTTAGTTTATTTTGTTAAAGTCCTTCCTAATAAGCCCTATACTCGATAATACATATTAGAAGAATAGTATCACTTCCCAGATATTCCTTTTATAGTTTTTGTCTGTGGAATCTTATATAAATATCATATTTAAGACACACAAGTTTGAATGGAATATAGGAGTTATTAGAAAGGACTTTAACCTATTTAATTTTAGTTGTATTCAGTTTGATCGAGGTCTTTTGTGCTATATTTTTATTTATGTTTATCAATTTTGATATATATTAATGTTAATGGAATATTAATGCATTAATTTTATTGCTTATTTAATGTTAATGTAAAATTAATGCATTAAATTCACATATATTTAATATTAATGCAAAATTAATGCATTAATTTCAAAAATATTTAATGTTAATGTAAAATTAATGCATTAAATTCAAAAATATTTAATGTTAATGGAAATTTAATGCATTAAATTTTATAAATTTAATGTTAATGCAATATTTTTTACATTAAATTAATTTTTTTTAATTTAATGTTAACGCAAAATTAATGGAAATCGCCCAGGTCTGGAATAATAACATCAATTTATTCTAAAATTTCATTTAATATTGTTTTTCAACAAAATTTTATTACAAAAAATACAAATTACATTTCAATACCTTGTGCAAGTGGAAAAGAGACAGATGGTGAACCTGCACTGTCATGTTGTTGCTATTTAGTATAGTCAATGTAGCGAAAAACCTTGGTTGTTTGGAACGGTTTTTTTTTTCAAATCGCTATAAGCCGGGAAATAACCAAATTATAAATTATTTTCATTAAATTATCTATAAAATTTAAAATTATCGAGAATTGTTTATATACTAGCTATACCCAGTGTGCTTTGCTACCCTAGAAGGAATATGTATAAATAAAAATCCCACTTAACAATTTTGAAGATTCTAACCACAATAGTTTTCCAGATTTATAATATTTTACATATGAGAGATGTCAAGCAAACTATTGCGAGTTCGCCAGTTTCTATCTATCGCCAATTTCTATCTATCTATAAAAGATTTGAAGAATTTCCAAGATGCACGAAATTTTGTATTTAATTTATATATGTTGTGCCAAGCCACCCATTGAAAGTCCGCCCCTTATGCTCTAAATGTTCACATGAATTTCAAAGTTCTTCATGTAAAATTTGAAGATTCTAGCTCTAATAGTTTCTCAGATATACGAATTTTTCTATTTGATTCATGTGGGGGCTTCAAGCTCCCCACATTGAGAATTTTGGAATTTAAATTGAGAAAACTCCAATTAAAATTGGGAAAGTTTCAAATGAAATTGAGAAAATTTTAAATATTAAAATGTGGTCTGAATTTCCCCCTGATTAGGTTAAAAGTTCAGATCCCAGTATAAAGTATAAAAAGTTTCGCAGAATTTTTCGAAATGATTGTATATCATGTATTGCACTACATACATATATATGCACATGTATATTTATTTGCAAATTAAAAATTAAAATTTTCTGAAAATCATTTGTAATTTTCTCAATTTAATTTGAAAGTTCCCCAAATTCAATTGGAATTTTCTCAATTTCAATTCAAAATTCTCCATTTCAATTGTACTTTTCTAAATTCAAATGGAAATTCGCATTTTCATTTAGAATATTCTCAATTTGAAACTAAAAACCTCAAATTCAATTGAAATTTTCTCAATATAAAATGGAAATTCTTAATTTTATTTAGAATTCTCTCAATTTAATTTAGAATTTTCTCAACATCAACGTAAAATTCTCAATTATATTAGGATTTTTCCCAATTTGAAATTAAAATTCTAAATTTGATTCAGAATTTTCTCAATTTCATATTGAAAATCACAATTTTAATTGGAATTTTCTTAATATGAAATGGAAATTCTCAATTTCATGTGGATTTTTCTCGATTTAATACGTAATGTTCTCAATTTCACTTAAAAGTAGAGTATAGACAAGACTATAGACTAGACTTTAGACTAGACTATAGACTAAAGTCTAGTCTAAAGTCTAGTCACTAGACTATAGAATAGACTACAGACTAGACTATAAACTAGAGGGGCATTTCAAAAATTTTCGAGCAGGTTTTGTACTTTACCCTCTCCGATTTCGATGAAATTCGGTACACACATTCTTCATGTAAATACGGAATTTGAAATTCTCCAAAATTTCTATATCTTATATATTGTTGAGTACACAATAAGCAATCTTATGTGAAGGAATAAAGAAAATGGAAGGTAATTTTTTTTTGAGATATCCTTGACTAAAGGACGTTGTTTGATGTCATCATCCTCACGTTAAAAATGTAATATTTTAAATAAAATATTGGGGACTAAACGATTAAAATCGGATAAATAATTAAGAAAATATACGTGAAATTTAATACTTGTTGAAAAAAATTCAAAATCCTACTTTTTTGTTCGAAAATTTTTGAAATTACCCTATATATAGTATGTTGTTGTCAACCAATTAATAACAAAATAAACAACAAAAATAATAATTATCTTTAATTTACGCAATTGCTTAAATTTCTATTAAATGTCACAACTACTTTATCTCAGATATCTATTTTATAAAAATAAAATAAAACCAGTCATTTTAGCGACTATTTACATTTTTGTATGAGGTAATAACACTCTTTTTCAGAAAATAAACAAAGAACAGCTGTTATTTGACGCTGTTTGATCTTACATATGGTTTGCAAGATCAAATAATTATTTTGCCAAAACAATGTAAATTATTTGACTTTTGGTGTTCACATTGATGAAACAATGAAAAAATATTTATTTGCCAGCAAATCGATTTGTTTTATGAAAATCATCCGCATTGCCGTTTGTTAACATGAAATATTTTATGTTCAGATTTGACAAACAAAGTTTTTTCAATCGTGTTATATACTAATATTATACACTTTTATTATATAAATTTAATTTTACCTAATAAAAATAGTTAAAATTAAAACAAATTGGTAAATTGGTTTTTTCTTGCATTAAATTATACGATATACTGTGGCTGTAAAACATGTGTATGTTTGAATCAAATTATTTTTGCACTGTTTGATAAAACAATACCATCAAATATTTGTTCAAGTCTGAACATGAAATTAATATTGCGTTTGTTTGACGTAACTTCAAAAATATTTTATTGCAAATATTTGGACCTAATATTTTTCAGGTGTGAACGTAGCTTAACTATTCTTTCAATTAAAAACGCACCAGACCCCTTATAACCCGAAATACATATATATCGAGTTTGATAGCTCTTTGGGCTCCTTTTCAATGAGTACTGTCGCAGGTGCAAAGACGGGTAAAAGGAAGAAACGGTCTTCCATCTTCTCTGTGAATGCCCTGCTTTAGCCGCTAAGAGAAACTGTTTTTTTGACAGTTACTTCAACCTTGTGTCTAATCTTAATGTTATTCTGAACTTTTTCACTGCTACAGGCTGGATATAATGCTATACAATATAAAAAACATTATACATTTAACATTGTCATGTAAATGAAGGACTATGTAATCCAAACATGCATTACATCAGACAAATTTCCAGCTACTGAAATAACTGAAACGCTTTCTACAGACGTTGGTTATAGAAATGCATTAAAGAGAATGTCAACATTTTTGGTTCTATTGGTACTTCCTTCATGTTGAGCTTTAACATACATAGATTTTATCTAGAATTTTTTCATTTCCTGTTGCATCATTATTGATGTTCGTAATTTGCCTTTAAAAAAATCGCTAAAAAATGTCTAAAATATGTTAAAAATACGTTAACTTAAAATTTCTCGTTTTCCCAGGAATGATTAAAAAAATTTCCCGGGAAATCCCGACAAACTTTTCTCGAGAATTCCCGGACGGGATTTCCCGAACCCCAAACTCTAATGCTTATACAAAACAATAAACATGAAATTAAGTATGCAGAGCCTGGATTAGGCGAGAACACATAAAAGGGGACTTTTTGGTACTTTTTCGTTCTACAAAAGGTACTTTTTGAATTTTCTATAATATTGCACCTAGAAACATGAAATTTAGCATGTAGGGCCTTGACTAAGTTAGGACCTATAAAGGGGACTTTTTGGTACTTTTTCGTTCTACAAAAGGTACTTTTTGAATTTTCTATAATATTGAACCTACAAACATGAAATTAAGTATGTAGAGCCCGGATTAGGGCAGAACACATAAAAGGGGACTTTTTGGTACTTTTTCGTTCTACAAAAGGTACTTTTTGAATTTTCTATAATATTGAACCTAGAATAATGAAATTTAGCATGTAGGGCCTTGACTAGGTAAGAACCTATAAAAGGGGACTTTTTGGTACTTTTTCGTTTTGCAAAAGGTACTTTTTGAATTTTCTATAAAATTGAACCTAGAAACATGAAATTAAGTATGTAGAGCCAGGATTAGGCCAGAACACATAAAAGGGGACTTTTTGGTACTTTTTCGTTCTACAAAAGGTACTTTTTGAATTTTCTTTAAAGTCTTAAAGTTTAAAAATTTTATATACGAAACACTTACCAAATGGAATGAAATATTACAAAAACACCTGTAAAAATATTAAAACACGAGCAGTTATTTAGCTGCTTATTAACTAGAGGTGGCAAACTTTGCGGCAGTTATTTATTTTGATATTCCATACCTATACATCAAACCTAGTGATGTACAATGAGAGCTTCACATCAAGAACGTCATTGCCGAAAGTTTTGCTTATACAACGTCATTGCCGAAGCTGCCCAGGTCTCCCCTACTTTTTGAATTTTCTATAATATTGAACCTAGAAACATGAAATTTAGCATGTAGCGCCTTGACTAGATAAGAACCTATAAAAGGGGCCTTTTTGGTACTTTTTCGTTCTACAAAAGGTACTTTTTGAATTTTCTATAATATTGAACCTAGAAACATGTGATTAAGTATGTAGAGGCCGGATTAGGTCAGAACACATAAAAGGATACTTTTTGGTACTTTTTCTTTCTACAAAAGGTACTTTTTGAATTTTCTATAATATTGAACCTAAAAATATGAAATCAAGCATGTAGAGCCCGGAATAAGTTAAAACGTATAAAGTGGGGCTTTTTTGAATTTTTTAGTCTTTAAAAGGCACTTTTTGAATTTTCTATAATATTGAACCTAGAAACTTGTAATTAAGTATGAAGAGCCCGGATTATGTGAAAACCTATTAAAGGGCACTTTTTGGTACTTTTTCTGTTCTTCAAAAGGTACTTTTTGAAATTTCTATAATATTGAACCTAGAAATATTAAATTATGCATGTAGAGCCTGGATTAAGTGAGAGCCCATAAAAGGGGACTTTTTGGTACCTTACCGTTTTAAAATTGCAATTTTTTTATTTTTTGTAATAAAATTCGTACTGACTGTTTTTAAATACATCATGGCGAAGGTATAGAAGTATAGAAGATTCAGCTCAGCTGAATATAGAGCTCTTACTTGTTTTTATATACAGTGCTGTGCAAAATAATAGACTGTTAAAAATTAAATATATTTGTTTTGATATATCTCTGTATTTAAAATAGGGATTGTCAGTATTTAAAATAGTGGTTATTATAAAAAATTTTATTTTCCTGTTTTAGTGGTATTCTTTATCTTTTTAGAAAAAGATATAATTTGAAGTATGCAATATAATAGACTTATTTTAAAAAGTTACATCCTGGATGAAAATAAATACCAATGGAAAGCAATTTTCATTAAAAATTGTAATAATTAATAGAAATTGTTAGGCTTTATTTATTGAAAATTTTTATGTTTATATGTAACAGTCATTTTTTAGTTGTGTTTAAATACCCAGCAAAAATTTTCATTACCTAGTAATCTAGAAAGTAATATTGGAATCACGTGGAAACTAATTACTTTTGGGGTACCTACCTTAAACAAATTAATAAATGGTTACTAATTTGATTACAAAATCTTTGCGAAATAACTAGTTACAAATAAACCTACAAATATGTTATGTTATAGCTAGTTATTTTGGGCCGACTTTGTATGTAGAAAACAAAAAATAAAAAAAATTCCTCTGTCGGGATTTGAACCCAGGCATTCAGTTGTTTTCTATGTTTCTCACTCCTGCCGCTTACTCGATGCTCCATTAACATGTTGCTTTTTGTAATTTTGAGAACGGCTTTTTACTAAAATATATAAATGAATGTCATTTTGAAAAAATATAAACAGTATCCAGCAGGGCTCGAACCCCCTGTTTGTTAAATGAACGACCTAGACAATTAAGCCATAACAAATCCAAATTGTTTTGTTCTTTTCCAGTAATAACCTATTCAGCTAAATGAAATAATGTAGATGATAATGAACACTCATTACCAAGTAATATATGAAATAACTACTGGCTATTACCAAAAATTTCAGATTTTTTGCTGAGTATCTGTTAAAGTTGTATTTTTTAGTACTATCAAATATAATAATGTTCTGACTTGCTGTCGGGAACTCTGTCTGCTAGACAATTTTTTATATTAATTGTTTTTTGATGAAACTGTTGAGTCGTCGTCTTTGTTGTGTGTGGAGTCGAGAGCCTCGTTTTGTGTCATCAGGTGATCTTAAATTAATAGAATTTTAAATAAAGTATTTTTTGTAATTTAAATTGGAAAACAAAGTTTTTTCATTTTGTAGATAATTCCACTGAACAACATAAATTATAAAAATATGTGCATATAATTAAATTCTACAAGAACAATTAGGATGCGCTGTACGTTTGTTGGTGTCTTTATGTAATTATTTGACGTAAAGTGCAGTGGCAGAGTTATGTTATTTAAATTGGAGAAATTTAAAACAGGGATTTAAAAACTACTAATTGCAGTCGCAATTTACTAAATATTTTACTAAATCTAGTTTTAGGCTAAGAAATAAGTAACTTGTTAAAAGTTTTAATCACAAAATAATTGAATACAGTCAACTCAACCGAACTGAACACGACGACTGAACAGTGCAAACTTTTTTGAGTAAGCTGCTTGCGTATTGTTTAGTTCTTGGTTTCGTTTTACTATGCACGTAATAAATATTGGATGGTAGCGTAATTTGACTGGATAGTAAGACGTAATTTGACTGAATAGTATGGCTGAAAAGACTTGATGAGTAGTTTGACTTGTAAGATTTTGTTGTTGTGTGCGCTTTTTGTTAAACTTAGTAGAATGGAGTGTTTTTATACCCTCCACCACCATCAGTGGTGATAGAGGGTATATATAATTTTGTCATTCCGTGTGTAACACCAAGAAATATATATTCTTGGACCTTCTGAATATTCTTGGACCTTCTGAAATTCTGAGTCGATTTAGCTATGTCCGTCTGTCTGTATAAAGCATTCTCACGTTAACACGAAGCAACAAAAATTAACGAAATTCACCCATAATATTTACTATTGTCCTAGGCAGTTTGGTATTGAAAATAAGCAAAATCGGTTCACAGCGAGAAAAGTTATTAATCAAAATTTGAAACAACCTCGAAAAAATAAGCATTTTTTACACATTCTGATGTAATTTTCTCGAAAACTATGCAAGATAATTGCATGAAAATCACCATACATTCGTTTCTACACAAGAGCTTGACTCCTGCTGAAAATTGCCAGAATCGGTCAATAATTCCATATACCTCCCATACAAAAGTACATATTCCCGGAAAATGTGTTTTTTGTTAATAACTTCCGTCATAATGTCGAAATCTTTACAAAATTTTACAAATTCAAATATTATGTGAATAGAATTCATTCAGAGAAAAAATTGTCTAGATTTGTCCATAATTGGACATAGCTCCCATACATGGTCACCTCCCGAAAATCACTTAAACGTGTATAACTCACTACTAAATTAAGATATCCATATAAAATTTGGTACTAGTATTACTCATATGCACAGAAATATTACTGTGAAATTTTTCTCCGAGCGGTCCATAATTGGTCATAGCTCCCATACAAGGTCCCCTCCCAAAAATCACTTAAACGCACATAACTCATTACAAAATTAAGATATCCACATATGCACGAAAATATTACTGTGAATTTTTTTTCTGATCGGTCCATAATTGGTCATAGCTCCCATACAAGGTCCCCTCCCGAAAATCACTTAAACGCACATAACTCATTACTAAATTAAGATATTTATATAAAGTTTAGCACAAGCATTGCTCATATACAGACAAATATTACTGTGAATTTGTTTTCCTATCGGTCCATAATTGATCATGGCTCCCAAGGTCCCTTTCAGAAAAACACTTAAAGGCACATAACTCATTATCAAATTGTGATACCTATAAAACATTTGGCATAAATACTATTTTTGTACACAGAAATGTTATTTGAACATTTTTTCATGATCGGTCCAACTTTGGTTATAGCTCCCATACAAGATTCCCTCCCGAAAATCACTTAAACGCACATAACTCATTACAAAATATTGATATCCATACATTTAGCAAAAATATTGCTCTTATATACATAAATTAAACTATTAAATTGTTTTACGATCGGTCCATATTTGGTCATAGCTCTCATACTAGGTCCCCTCCAGAAAATCACTTAAATGCACAATATTCATTACAAAATAATGATATACATAGATACAGAATTTTTAAATTTTGTCTTTATATACATAATTGGTCATAGCTCCCATACAAGGTCCTTTTACGAAAATCTCTTAAACGCACATTACTCATTACCAAATAAAGCTATTGATAAACAATTTGGCCCAAATATTAATTTTGTATACAAAAATTCTATTTCAAGATTTTTTCACGATCGGTTCATAACATGGGTGCGGTCGGTCCCATACAAGGTTCCCTTCAGAAAATCACTTAAACACACATTACTTATTACTAAATTACGATATAGATACAAAATTTGACTGAAAGATAGCTTTTATGAACAGAAATTTTGCTTAAAGAATTTTTTACGATCGGTCTATAATTGGTCATATCTCCCATACCATGTCCTGCCCCTAAAAGCGCTTTAACCGTATTTAACTAGTTGCATTATCAATTTGTGTAGAACAAAATTATATATATATATATATATATATATATATATATATCTTTTACACACATGCAAATTACTAAATATCGCTAAGCGCTATAAAAATAACAAGTAAGAGTGTTATATTCGGCTGTGCCGAATCTTGTATACCCACCATCAAATCATTGCCAAAAAGGAATGCTTCCTTATAAATAAACTTTGATATTTAAGAATCGATGCTTTTGTTATTATCAAAACAATTTTCTCATTTATTACATCTATGTATAGGGAAATTTTTGTCGAATTTTGTCGCTGTCGTTTGGTCAATTATGGACCGATCCTCGTCAAATTTTCTATAACGATTCTAGTTTAGGCTAGTAATGAGCGTTAAAGCCATTTTCCGAAGGGGACCGTATATGGGGGTAGGATAAATTATGGACCGATCGTTATAAAATTTTACAAAGCGATTTAGGTTTCTATAGAATAAGTTTATGTCGAATTTCATCGCTATAGATGCTTCTTTTAGACAATTATGAACCTTAAAGCCATTTTCTGAAGGGGACCTTATATGGGGGGTAGGGTCAATTATGGACCGATCCTTATAAAATTTTACAATGATATTAAAGTTTCTATAAAATATGTTCGTGTCGAATTTCTATAGATGCTTATTTTAGACCATTCGAAGCGTTAAAGTATTTTTCTGAAGGGGACCTTATATGGGGGGTAGGGTCGATTATGAACCGATCCATATACAATTTTACAAAGCGATTTAGGTTCCTATAAAATATGTTCATCTCGAATTTCATCGCTATAGATGCTTCTTTTGGACAGTTATGAGCGTTAAAGTCATTTTCTGAAGGGGACCTTATATGGGGGGTAGGGTCAATTATGGACCGATCCTTATAAAATTTTACAATGATATAAAGGTTCCTAAAAAATATGTTTATGTCGAATTTCATCGCTATAGATGCTTTTTTTAGTCAGTTATGAGCGTTAATGTCATTTTCTGAGCGGGACCTTATATGGGGGATAGGGTCAATTATGGACCGATTCTTATAAAATTTTATAATGATATTAAGGTTCCAAAAAAATATGTTTAAGTCGAATTTCATCGCTATAGCTGCTTTTTTTAGTCAGATATGAGCGTTAATGTCGTTTTCTGAGGGGGACCTTATATGGGGGATAGGGTCAATTATGGACCGATACTTATAAAATTTTACAGTGATATTAAGGTTCCAAAAAAATATGTTTAAGTCGAATTTCATCGTTATAGCTGCTTTTTTTAGTCAGTTATGAGCGTTAATGTAATTTTCTGAGGGGGACCTTATATGGGGGATAGGGTCAATTATGGACCGATCCTTATAAAATTTTACAATGATATTAAGATTCTTATAAAATATGTTTATGTTGTATTTCATCGCTATAGCTGCCTTTTTTAATCAGTTATGAGCGTTAATGTCATTTTCTGAGGAGGACCTTATATGGAGAATAGGGTCAATTATAGACCGATCCTTATAAAATTTTACAATGAAATTAAGGTTCCTAAAAAATATGTATATGTCGAATTTCATTGCTATGGCTGCTTTTTTTAGTCAGTTATGAGCGTTAAAGTCATTTTCTGAGGGGGACCTTATATGGGGGATAGGGTCAATTATGGACCGATCCTTATAAAATTTTACAATGATATTAAGATTCCTATAAAATATGTTTATGTCGAATTTCATTGCTATAGCTGCTTTTTTTAGTCAGTTATGAGCGTTAATGTCATTTTCTGAGGGGGACCTTATATGGGGGCTAGGCGAAATCGTGGACCGATATTGCCCATTTTCAATACCAAACAAACTGCATCAATATAAAATATTTGTGCAAAATTTCAGCTCGCTATCTGCTTCCGTTTGGACTCTATCTTGTTTTCAACAGACGGACAGACAGACGGACGGACATGGCTAGATCGTCTTAGAATTTAATGAGGATCCAGAATATATATACTTTTATGGGTCTTAGATGAATATTTCGATGTGTTACAAACGGAATGACAAAAACAATATACCCCCCATCTTTTTTGATGGTGGGTATAAAAAGAAAATGGTGTTTGTAATGTTCAATATATCATGGAATTGTAATAGATTTAAGCTGTTTAAATCTTTGTATTTTTTTCTATTCAAGACATGAGAAAACTTATTTCTACAAATATTTGATCAATTAGAAGAGTATTAATATATGTATAAGTAGCTGGTGGAGGGTATTTAAGATTCGGCTCAGCCGAATATAGCACTCTAACTTGTTTATTTTGATGTTTACATCTTACAATGATAAATAGAAATCATATCGCTAATTATAATAAATTATGTATAATCCTAATATTCTAATGTAAATATATATAAATATATATAAATCTTTTTATACCCTCCACCACCATCAGTGGTGATAGAGGGTATATATAAGTTTGTCATTCCGTGTGTAAAGTATATATATTCTTGATCCTTATGAAATTCTGAGTCGATTTAGCTATGTCCGTCTGTCTGTCTGCCTAAAACACGCTCACTTTAAAACTAAGCAAAAGAAATAAACCAAATTCACCAAAAACTATTCATTGTTGTCCTGAGCAGTTTGGTGTTGAAAATCAGCAAAATCGGTTCACAACGTTAAAAGTTATGAGTAAAAATTTCAGACTACCTCGAAAAAATTTACGTTTTTTTCGTAATTCTTAAGTCGTTTCTCAGAAACTACAAAAGATAATTCGAAGAATTTTGTCACACTTTTTTTTACCCAGGGATCAATTATGTTGAAAATCAAAACAATCGATCCAAAATTTCCCGTAGCCCCCATAAAAGGAACATATTTCCGGAAATGGTTTTATCGTTAATAATTTCCTCAAATATGTCGGTATCAACTCAAAATTTTGCACATATAAATAAAATATCAATAAATATCATACTACACTAAGAGAAAATTCGTGCATTTAACTAATGAATCGCGTTCATCAGATGTTCTTCATCGAATAAATGAAGTATTTTATTTGTATAATGAGCACTTTCTTGTGCGCAATGAAATCTTTCATTATACATTTTTTTCGAAATCTTCATAATTCACAGTTCATATGAAATTGATATCATTAAAATTACCAATTTCAAATTAATGCAAATTTTGAGAAAAATATGTATCACAAATAAATTTGTTTATACATAATAGCAATTACTTTTCAATACGCGTATAATTAAATATATTTTTATTAATATAATTATTATCTAGTGATCTTTTTAAATATCCAAAAAATTAATGAAACCGCATTCCAGAATACAATGAATTTTCTTCATTTATATTTTTAAATTTTTCCTCTTTGCCCTTTATTCTTATGTACCCCTTGTTCTCATTTTTTATATTTTTTATAAGTTTTAAATGAGCATGAACATTATTCACACATGCAATGAAAATTTTTCATAGATGCAGTGAAACAATCTTCGTTATACAAATTTAAATACTATATTTGTTTTTGTAGACGCACACCTATATATTAATAGTTGTTATACCATTTTTTTTTTAATTTTTGCTGACCACAAATAACTGTAAATTTAAAGTGCAAAGAGAGACAAGAAAAATCAATCACCAATTTTATTTGTATTGTAACTTCAGTGAATTAAAGTGCATGTGTTTCTAGTTAAAAAATATATCCATATTTTAAAAATAAAATAAAAAAAAACAATTTGTATACATATTAATAAAACGTCTACTTATAATGAAATAAAAGTTAATAATTAAAAAAATCTGCAATTGTGAAATTATAGTGAATATATATAATAATAAAGGCAAATTGAAAGTGTTCCAAACTGATCAACCATCTTCTAGTAAAGTTCTGTATGCCAACCAAAAATTCGGTAATACTACTTAAGTTACAAACTGATAACTTATAATATATGTATGTCTATTTTTCCCTACAGCTCCTGAAGACAACGCTGGAATTTCTTTACAAAGTTTAAAATACGATAACTTTTGTGTCGAAAACTTTAAGGCAACATAGTCTGCTTGTGTAAAATTTCATATAGATCAAATACATTCTGAATGCAAAAATATTAAGGAAGCTGCTACACAATGGCCACAGTACAGATGATAGATTGATTCACAATTGGTAAGTATCTACAGTCCAAAAATATACTTACATACTTATATGAGAACTTAATTATATATACATTAGATCGAGTCACAAAAATGGTGCTTGAGTTACCCCCTCAAAATATTCGCTGTTATGTAATCTGATGTTACCCAAAATATTTTCGGTTAAGTGTTGTCCATTCGTGAGCTGGACAGTTTTCAAGAAAATATCGAATGGGGGACACGATTTTTCATGTTAAATTCAATATTTTACCCAGCCTCAAATAATCTTTGTTATGTTTTATAATAGTTCCCAAAATTTTTCTTGTCTATTGATGACCGTTCGTGAGCAGGACCGTTTACAAAAAAGTCTCGTTTTTGCTATTTTTTTTTTTTTAATTTTACAGTATTTTTTAAACAAAATATACAATATGTGGTATCATTTGAAAGGTTTTTTTGAAGCTAAGTCTAGTGGTGCACAAAATTTAAAAAATTGTGCATATTTTTTTTATTAGTGAAAAACCTAACAATTTTAAATATTTTGGAATATGACAATTATGACCAGACGGTTATTAAAACCCCTTTCAAACGATACCCCATATTAGATATTTTGTTTCAAAACAAAAATTTAAAAAAAAATAATTCCAAAATACTTTTTTTTTATTTGGTCCAGCTCAGGAACGGTCATCGTTAGACTTCAAATATTTTGGGAATCGTCATAAAACAAAGCAAGGTAAATTTTGAGAGGAATAACAAAAACACGTTTTTGCTTTCCATACAGAGTGAGTCGGTCTAATATACATATATTCTTAAATATTACATATATATTTAAAATATTTTTATAACTTTATTAATATTGTATACTGGTGTACTTATTTATGCATTTATTATTTAATTTAATTACTTATTTATTTATTTACAGATTGATTTGGATTTTAAAATCATACAACGATACTACACAACGATCACAGAATGTGATCCCCAGCAATTCAATTATTTCCTGGAATATTTTAATAATATTTTCTATTTATTTATTTGTAAGTATGTATGTATGTAATAGTCTATTTTATTATTAAATTAAATTTTTTTATGTACAGAAATACGTAAAATAAAATCAAAACATATTATTAAAATTAAAAAAAAAAATATATGTTGTTATTTAATAGTTTTAAATAGGAAACAATTTCATAAAAACAATGAAATATATACCATAATATTATGATATAGTTTCATAAAATGTGACAAAATTATTAGTAAGTTCATGATTTTAATGGAATAATTACATTATTTTAATGGAATAAGATAATTTTTGCAACGAAATTACTTCATGACGTTTATGAAATATATTCATTAAATTAAAATATAATTTCATTTTGTCAATGAAATAGTTTCACTATTGAAATGAAAATGCTTCATGGTGCTTATAAAACATATTCATGGAACAAATATCAAATTTAATTTTATCAATGAAATAGTTTCACAATGAAGTCAAAAATGAACATGCATAACACTAATGAAACATTCTCCATTAATCCAGTGAAGGGCTACGTTAGCTCGTAAATAATGAATAATTTCATTGATCAATTGTTGAAATTCATGTCTGGAGTGAAGCTTTTTCTCTTAGTGTACCAACGTAGATTAGTATCCGTCCACAATTGGTCATAGCTCCCATATAAGGCCCTCTTCCGAAAATCACTCAAACGCGCATATTTCACTGATAAATAAAGCTATCTTGATAAAATTCGACAAAAATATGTTTAGTCTAAATATGAATCATTCGGTCCATTATAGGTCATAGCTCCCATATAAGGCCCACTTCCGAAAATCACTTAAAAACACATATTTCATTGTCAACTAAAGTTCGACATAAATATATTTTGTCTAAATATGAATTACTCTCCTAATTTTTTTTTTCGGTCATAACTTCCGAAAATCATTAAACGCATATATTTTAATGAATTCTAAAGCTATTACGATAAAATTCGACAAGAATATGTTTTGTGTATATTCAAATCATTCTACCAATTTTTTTACGGATCGGTCCATTATTGGTCATAGCTCCCATATAAGGCCCACTTCTTAAAGCACATATTTCATTGTCAAATAAAGCAATCTTGATAATATTGGACACAAATATGTTTTGTCTTTATATGAGTCACTCTACGAAATTTTTTCCGAATGGGCTTATAATTGGTCATAGCTCCCATATAAAGTCCTCTTCCGAAAATCACTTAAACCCATATATTTCATTAAATTCTTAAACTATAAGGATAAAATTCGATTTAAATATATTTTGTGTACATATAAATCATTCTACCACTTTTTTCCCGGATCGGTCCATTATTGACCATAGCTCCCATATAAGACCCTCTTCCGAAAATAACTTAAGCGCACATATTTAATTGTCAAATAAAGTTATATTGATAAAATTCGACACAAATATGTTTTGTCTTTATATGAATCACTCAACTAAATTTTTTCCGGATCGGCTCCCATAGAGGGTTCACTTACGAAAATCAGTTAAACGCAAATATTTCTTTGAATAATAAAGCTATCGAGATAAAGTACTTGAATATGTTTTGTAAGCATATAAATCATTCTACCAAATTTTTTTCCGGATTGGTCCACTCCAAAAAAAATCATTTAAATGCACATATGTCCATTATCAAATAAAGATATCTAGATAAAATTCGACACAAATATGTTTTGTGTAAGGTCATATATACGTATAAATTTCACTTCCGAAAATCACCTAAACGCACATATTTCGTTAATTTATAAATCTATTTTAGTGAAATTCGACTTGATTTTTTTGGCATATTATACGAAATTTTTTCCTTATCGGTCGATAATTGGTCACAACAATCAAAGTATCGGGATAAAATTCGACATAAATGTGTATTTTGTATATATAAATCATTCTACGGATTCTTTTCCGGATCGGTCCATAAATTGTCTTAGCTCCCATATAAGGTATACTTCTGAAAATCACTTAACATCACTTAATTCGTAATTAATTGTTTATATCCGGATAAAATTCAAAATGAGTATGTTCTGTGTACAGATAAATCATTATATTAAAATGTTTTCAAACTGGCCTATTAATATACATTTTTCTCGACCTAATTAAAATTAGTTTGACATATGCATAAATGTTAGTACCCTTAATACGGAAACAAAAATTTTGCCAAGTTATATAAAAAATTAGATAGTTAAATGTGTTTTAATAAAAAGTAGCTTGCTGGTGGAGGGTATTTAAGATTCGGCATAGCCGAATATTGCACTCTAACTTGTTGTAAGTCTGTTCGTTAATCACGCCTAAACGGCTGGACCGATTTTCTTCAAATTTGAAATAAACTTAGATCTATACTTGGAGATTGTTATAGGCTATACTTGGACTAAGAGGGGAAAACAAAGGGGAAAAACGGACAAAATTAATACTTTTGAGAGAAAATACTGATTTTGTCTATACTTAAGCAAAATCATTTTTGATTAAACTTTTTAATTTGTCAGAAATATGTACTAGCAAAGTGTCGTTGGGAATGTTTGACCAGAAGGGTACAAAAAATAGGCCAAATGGTCGGTCTGCTTTAAGACCGATTTTTTCTATTCTAAAGTCAAAATATTATAGACTATGATTTTTATAATCTCAGAAATATGTATATTTCGAAAGGAGGGTTTTTTATTTTGGTGTTTACATTTTACAATGATAAATTTAAATAATAAGGCTAATTTAAATAAATTATGTATAATATTTTTAAATTAATGTATAAAATATATGTTATCTTTAGTAGAATCGAATGGTTTCTTATTTATGTATTTAAATTTGATGTGAATATATATTATGGTATTCAATTATTTGGGTTTTTGTCTTATTCGGTTATTTCGATAAATAACACTGTGTGACACTCAAAAACACTCATTACGCGATATAATGCTTTTTATAGACCTAGATGAGTAGATCATTTTACCATTTTTAGAATCTTCAATATACCCTAAAAATCGGAAGATATTAAAAAAAACGCTTTTTGTTGACCAGACAGACCAAAAATATTTCAAAATTTTCTTAACCGATTTAATATTTTCAACTGTTTTGAAAAGAGTTTCCTTTGTCCTTTTTAAAAAGTATACACACTTTTATACTTTTTACGAAAATGTGTAAAGTATTTAGATCTAAATACAAATTTTTATATATTTTTTTTATAGATTTTTTTTATATACCCTAAAAATCGGAAGATATTAAAAAAAAACGCTTTTTGTTGAGTAGACAGACCAAAAATATTTAAAAATTTTCTTAACCGATTTAATATTTTTAACTCTTTTGAAAAGAGTTTCCTTTGTCCTTTTTAAAAAGTATACACACTTTTATACTTTTTACGAAAATGTGTAAAATATTTAGATCTAAATACAAATTTTTATATATTTTTTTCATTCTTTTACAATTTTCATTTTTGACCCACACTTTATTTGAAAACATATTTTTTAAATATTTTTTTATTTTTATGAATAAAATAAGATATGAAACGTTGAAATCTGATAAAAACTAACAAAAATATTTTTTTTTTCGTGAAATCAAAAATTTACCAAATCTCTCATTTCTAAAGTAAATTATCAATAAAGCTTATATTTGTGTTGCATATCTTAAGTTGATATTTTACCTTAAAAATTTGTAAATTTTTGTTTTTACGAAAAAAATTCTATTTCTGACAGTTTTTATCTGATTTCAACGTTTCATATCTTACTTTATTGATGGCTAAAATATATGGGCTAAAATAAAAAAATATGTTTTCTAATAAAGTGTGGGTCAAAAATTATCGTGAATCGTAAAAAAATTTAAAAAAAATATAAAAATTTGTATTTAGATCTAAATATCTTACACATTTCTTTACAAAATATAAAAGTGTGTGTACTTTTTGAAAATTACAAAGGAAACTCTTTCCAAAACAGTTGAATATTAAATCGGTTAGGAACATTTTGAGATATAATTTTTTTGGTCTGTCTAGTCTACAAAAAGCGTTTTTTTCTAATATCTTCCGAATTTTAGGGTATATTGAAGATTCTAAAAATGGTACTGTAATCTACTCTACTAGACCTACCAACTTCACTAGGTCTCGCGTTTAGTGTATTGATTATTCGGTTAATCGAATAAAAGAAAAAGCGTTTCTTCTAATATCTTCCGAATTTTAGGGTATATTGAAGAAGCGTTTTTTCTAATATCTTCCGAATTTTAGGGTATATTGAAGATTCTAAAAATGGAACTGTAATCTACTCTACTAGACCTACCAACTTCACTAGGTCTCGCGTTTAGTGTATTGATTATTCGGTTAATCGAATAAAAGAAAAAGCGTTTCTTGTAATATCTTCCGAATTTTAGGGCATATTGAAGATTCTAAAAATGGTACTGTAATCTACTATACTAGACCTACCAACTTCACTAGGTCTCGCGTTTAGTGTATTGATTATTCGGTTAATCGAATAAAAGAAAACTGGATGTTTTTTTATTAATGTTATCTCTTTTTTACTATTTGTTTCTTCCTATAACGAACAAAATTGTAATTTATAATCAATAGTTCACATTTTATAAATTTTCGCATGAAGTTAATGAAAATAAATTCCAGAAAAATTAATTGTGTAATATATATGTATGTATGTATGTATGTATGTATGTATGTATGTATGTATGTATGTATGTATGTATGTATGTATGTATGTATGTATGTATGTATGTATGTATGTATGTATGTATGTATGTATGTATGTATGTATGTATGTATGTATGTATGTATGTATGTATGTATGTATGTATGTATGTATGTATGTATGTATGTATGTATGTATGTATGTATGTATGTATGTATGTATGTATGTATGTATGTATGTATGTATGTATGTATGTATGTATGTATGTATGTATGTATGTATGTATGTATGTATGTATGTATGTATGTATGTATGTATGTATGTATGTATGTATGTATGTATGTATGTATGTATGTATGTATGTATGTATGTATGTAATTTATTTATGTATGTATGTATGTATGTATGTATGTATGTATGTATGTATGTATGTATGTATGTATGTTTTTTCTTTTTTTTTTCGCAATATTTTTGAATATATTTTTACAGTGGTCAATACAAGACAATCTAGAACAATTTCTTACTTATACATTTTATTTATAGATCCATCTTAATCAAAGTCGGTAGAAGATTTCAGTTCACATAAAAGTTGTTTATGTTAAATTTTAAATATTTACTCGAATTTTAATGCCAGTAATGAGTGTTAAAGGCTCACTTATACTGGGATGGGGACAATTATGGACAAATACTACTGAAATTTAGAACGATTTTTGTTCATACAAATATTGTTTATGTCGCATTTTTGAGCCAGTAATGAGCGTAAAGTAATTTTTTTAATGAGGACCTTATATGGAGGGTAGGTTCAATTATAGACCGATCCTCATCAAATTTAGTAGATAGGTTTTGGCTTCTGAAACTTGTTTATGTCTAATTCCATTGCTGTACTCGCAGTTTTAAGCTAATAATGAGCGTTAAAGTCATTTTCTGGAGGGTTACTTATATCGGGGATAGGGCCTATAAATGACCGATCGTTGTAAAATTTGATAGATAGCTTTTGGCTCGCACAAAACTTGTTTATGTAGAATTTCACCGCTGTACTCCCATTTTTGAGTCAGTAATGTGCGTTAAAGTAATTTTTTGAAGGCTACCTTATATGGGGGTAGGGTCAATTATGGACTCATCCGCATAAAATTTAAGAAAATGATTTTACTTCATATAAAACTTTTTTATGTCGAATTTTATTGCTATATATACTTGTTAAGGTCAGATATGAGCATTAAAGTAATTTTCTGAAGGGGACCTTGTATGGAGGGTAGGGTCAATTATGGACCCATCCTTATACATTTTTAAAATATGTTCCTGTCGAATTTCACCGCTATAAATGTTTCCTTCAGACGGTTATGAGCGTCAAAGTCATTTTATTAAGGCGACTTTATATAAGGGGTAGGATCAATTATGGGCCCATCCTTATAAAGTTTTACAAAAGAGATTTAGGTTCCTATAAAACGTGTTGGTGCCGAATTTCATTTGGACTCTATCGTGTTTTCAACAGAAAGACGGCCATGGCTAGATCGTCTTAGAATCTAATAAGGATCCAGAATATATATACTTTCATGTGTCTTAGACGAATATTTCAATGTGTTACAAACGGAATGACAAAAACAATATACCCCCATCTTTTTTGATGGTTGGTATAAAAATACTCAAAATTATTTACATACATACATATGTACCCTACGAACATTTTCTATTGCGGAAGTTACCCGTGTGAAACTTCTATACGTGCTAAAAGCTCGCTAGCGATATTGCGGAAGTATACGAATTATTGTCACCAGTCGGGAAGAACTTATGCCGAGCTGAGGAACATCTAAGCGTAACGTGGAAGATACTTTTGGAAGACCCGCAGAAGAAACATCTAGATGACTCTTGGAAGTAGGGAATTGCGAAAGACTCTTCTAGATGTGACTAGGAAGTCTCTTCTTGGAGTGACTTCTTAGTATCATCTAGAAGTCTTGTTATCGTATCTTCCAGAAGTGTTCCTATCTTATCTTCTAGAAGATGAGTTTTCTCTTCTTCTATCTGTATACTCACCAACATAAAATATAAAATAAATAAAATTAATTTTTGTAGTTTTTATTGAAATAACAACTAATTTTAAAAAAAGTAATATATGTATGAACAGATTAGAATTATTACCTTATATTAAGATAATTTTCAGGAAATCTGTATTAATCTTCCAACTGTTGACTGGTACACTTCCTAAAATTGGACTCTAAAATATTTTTGTAGTTCTTCATAAATTTTATAATCAATCCATCAAATTGTAAGAGTTATATTTTGGAACGCATTAATCCTTCAACGAAATAAACAAAAATAATATTTTAATTAATATTGAATATACATACTTTTGTATTTATGGAAATTACCTGTTGTACTTTAGGAAGCAATAAAAATAGGATTCTCTTATGCCCAATTCACTTACCACCAAAGTTTAAACACATAAAACATCTTCTGAAAATAATCGACATTTTTAATGGAATCGCTTAATGAAATAAGACTTATATAACTTACCAGATCCCCTTTTATTTTAAATTCGGCTGGAAGTATTTTAATAGGGTCTACTGTTTTCTAAAAAAATCGAATAATTAAAAATAAATTAATTTATTTATTTATAGTTTTGGATCAATAAAAACATTACATTTCATGAAAATTTTTTAAAACATGGATATAACTTGGAATTAAACCGTCTATAAAGATCTGAAATTATTAAGTCATGGATTAATAAATGAAGTATTTACAGTATCTAACGATAGGAACACCTTAACGACCCTAAACGGGATATTGCTATTGACACTAATACTACAATAGAATTTTTTGTTTGCTCTCTTCTAATTATGGAGTTATACACGTTCATAAAGGTGGTTATAATAATATCTGATTTTAATATTAAAATTCTTAAAAAAATAAACAAATTAAGGTTAGGTTAGGTTGATAGGAGGATGTATACTACATCAAATCCGAAGAAATACACCAATGCCACTATCGGGCCTGTTGTGCGCTCCTTATCATGAAAAAAAGAAAGAAAAAAAAATTCACTGAATGAATTATTTTTCAGTGTTCAGAAACTCAGTTTCCTGAACGTAATTCCTAAGAATCTTCCAATCAGTGTTAGTCAGGAATGTTATTTCCGGAATAACATCACTTCCAAGATACTTGGATCTAACTTCGACGAAGGCCTGGCAGTGGCAAAGAAAGTGCTCTAGAGTTTCACTGTCCTCTCCACATGCTCTACATTCGTCTGGATCCGCATGTCCAATTTTGCATAGATGTGCTCGTAGTCCTGTGTGTCCACTCAGAATACGTACCATCATACTAACTTCAGACTTGCTCATTTTGAGGAGAGTTTTCGTCTTGCTCTCATCAGGGTCACCCCATAGGATCTTCGTGGTTCTACCCACTGTTTCATTCAAGAGGCCTTATGGGATTCTCTCACCTAAATGATTAGTTCAGCTTTTGTTGCGTCGAATGGTTTTGCGTTTGTCAGGTTAACTGCCTCGAGCTCCCTTCCCTTTAAAGCTATTACATTCGCCCTTTCGTTACCGAATAGTCCCGAGTGGGCTGGTACACATATGATGTGAACCTTACCTCTGGGAGAGTATTCAGTTAAAGCTTTCTTACAATCCAATACGGTCTTAGATTTAGTTCTATCGCCTGATATCGCCCTAATTGCCTTCTGGTTGTCGGTAAGTATATTAAGCGCTGTGGGCGCCATATTTATTCTAATCCAATTTACGCATTCCGTTATTGCTCGTACTTATGCCTGGAAGCTTGTGTTATGATTTGGTAAACGGTGGTATATTTCTGTTTCTGGGTCTTCAATATAGAAGCCCAGCGCCACTTTGTCCCCCAATTTAGAGCCGTCCGTGTAACAACGGGTTCCTACTGGTATTAGCTCCAAAGTTCCGCTTGACCAAGATATTCTATCTGGGATCAGCACTTCAAAGTTTCCGACATATTCTGTGTCTGGTATACGATCCGGCACGTCCATAATTGTGTATAACCTTCCAATGTGTCCAGTATACAGTTAATCACAAAAATAAGTATACAGAAATACTGACGATTGGTTTTATTTAAAAAAACATATTATTTTTTCAAAAAACAAGAAAGTAACACATTTATTTATTAAAAACAATTATGATAATTATTATTCACTACTTTTTTTCTTCATATTTTGGTTCTTTGAGTTCTCATTTAAGCTAAAGTTAAAAAGGTGCAAAATTTACGTCACAAAAGTAAGTATACAGATCATTTCAGTATATATTTGGTTTAATGATATTAACAAAATTTATGAAAATTTTACTTGTATTAATATAATTACTTTTTAATAAAATATTTTTTACACAATAACTTGGAAAAAATCTACTTTTAGTTCCGAAATCTTGAAATTTGGGCCGATTGGCTCCGGAATTAATTAGTAGAACAGTTTTTTCTCATTTTTACGATTTTTTCTTCCACTTTAGACCCCGGATTGTGGATCTGGTGGTCATTGAACCCTCCAAATGATGCATTGGAAATAGAATTTTTAGCTTTTGAAAAGAGTTGTTATTTCGAAATTAATGTTATTTGCATGGATTTGGCCATTTTGAACACAGTACGTTCTTAAAAACCCGAAATTTAACTCCGATTTCTTAAGACTTACAACATAAAATTTAAAATTTGGATAATTCTATATATTTTCTTTAATTTCAACAGGTTTTCCAAATACTCCGATTTCCAAAGCATATAATAATGCTACCAATCATATCTTGATATACTCGATACAATAACCATGTTTTATGGATCGGACATTTTATTTGTTCTAGCAACAAATTAAGATGTATCCGTGTTCAAAATTGTTCAATTCATACCACCAATTGAGCCTGATTTAATATAAAAATCTTACTATTTTGGACAATAATCAATTTCAGAACCGATATGTAGTGTAAGTTATTGACATGGTCACCATTTGACGATTATTGGTAGTATTTAGGAGTGTGTAATGGATGATTGGAACCAAAAAACTTGTTTTAATTAATGGATACTAGTGCAAATATTATTAATATCGCATTTTAAGACATAAATTTTAGGAAATCGCCGTTAAATATCGAATATGTACGCTATACTATGTTAAAAACGGCAATGTTCCGCAATGGATTTTAATTATTGTAAAGAAACAATTAATTTAAAAGTTAAAATACCGTCTTCCAATGCATCATAATGAACAAACGAGGGATATTATTGAATACCCGATCCAAAACTCCGGGGGTTTAATGTTCTTAAATAGGAAAAAATGCTCCTATAAATAATATTCAGATCAATTACCAAAAATTTCAATTTTTCGGAACAAAAAGTGAATTTTTTCCATGTTATAGTGTACAGAATATTTTATTATAAAATAATTGCATTCAAACAGGTACAATTTTCATGAATTTTGTTAATATCATTAAGCCAAATACATATTGAAATTATCTGTATACTTACTTTTGTGACGTAAACTTTGTACCTATTTAACTACACCTTAAATGAGAACTCAAGTAACCAAAATAACCCGGAAAAAAGTAGTATTTCTGTATACTTATTTTTGAGATTAACTGTACATTGATGACGTGTCCCATAACCGCTTTTGGCCAGTTCGCCTAAAGTAAAGAGCCGTTCGGCTGTAAGCGCCGCTTCATATCTTAAATATGTTTCAATGGGTGGAATATCTAGCAATGTTTCCAGAGCCTTGGTTGAAGTAGTACACATGAGAGTTTATTAGGAGTTTCATTGTCTCCTCCATATCCTCCAGCCTCCTGCCCGTGTCATCGATCACAGATTCCGGCTGAACATGAGTTTTGGATAGGAACTTTTTTATCTTCGATATGTCATTTACGCTATCTGCTTGTTCACAGAAAAGTTTCCAGGCGTCTCGTTTGGCTTTTCGAACGATTTTCTTATATTCACCAAGTTTTTTACGGTACTCATCCCAGTATACTGCGGTTTTTTACGCCGTGCCCGGTTAAATGGTTTGCGAAGAGTCTTTCCAAGGTTTCGGATCTACCCGGTTACCCGGACAGCTGTCCTCGAACGATTCAACCAGGGCATTTGTGAACGTTTCTACTTTGGCGTCTATATCCTCCTTATTTCGACATTGAAAAGTGTCCTGACCTAAACGGTTCTTTAGTAAGGTCCCGAACATTGTCCGATTAGTTTTGGACTTATTCCGAAACTTTATCAGCTTTGGTGGTGGTCTTTGTATTTTGAATCTTATGTACCGATGGTCAGAAAAGGAGTGCTCGTCCGAAACTCTCCAATCCTGAATTTCGTTTATAAGCTCTTCTGAACATATAGTTATATCTAATACTTCTTCTCTGATTCTATTGACAAAGGTAGCTTTATTGCCTAAGTTCAATGTGATCAAGTCTTTAGTATTAAGGAAATCAATAAGGGCTTGTCCCCTGCGATTGATGTTTGTACTACCCCAAGCTACATGGTGGGAATTTGCATCACAACCTATTACGATTTTCTTATTTTTTCTTTGTGCCTCTTCAACCAGTTTCATCAGATCTGACGTTGGTGGTAGTGTCGGAGAATCGAAGGGCAGGTAAACGGAAGCGAGATATATGTTGCCACTACCTTGCTTGAGCACGGTTGCATCCGATATGGATAATCCTGTTGAGAGGAGGAAACATAAGTTCTTGTGACATAAGATACATGTTCTCGGGCGAGACCCTGTATCAGCGTAAAAAAGTTGGAAATTTACGTGATTTAATCCAGAAACCTTGTTGCGAATCTTCCAAGGTTCCTGAATTAAAGCTATATGTATTTTACCCGCGTTAATTTTAGCCATCAGAGCGTTGGTAGCCGTCTCGCTCCGATGGAGGTTTATTTGGATAACCTCAATCATGGTCATCCACAATTTGAATTGTAGCTGTGCTTCGACTGCGTATTAGAAGACGGGGAGCTCTTTTTCTTCTTAGGTTTATTCTCAGTTGTCAACTCTTCGGGAGACCTGATCCTCTTTGCCTCAGATCTTGTGAGAGAGTCCAATTTTTCCTTAGGAGTGTCGTGGGATTGACTAACTATGATATCCTGAAGCATCTTTTTCAATTTCCTCCTCTATGCTCCAGATAGTCTTTTCTTAGTAATAGGTAGTTTAGCTATGCTATCACTTACCTCTTTCACCATTTGCTCTACTTCATCCTTCTTGGGATTTGCTATAATGGTGTTGTTATTATCATCTGAGGATTCAGAGTCGGAACCCTCACCTATATTTAAAGGCTGAGGTAGCTTAGAGCTCTCTCCGAGTACATCCTTCTCATTCACCACTATGTTTTTGCCAATGGCATGCTGTACACTTGACGCATTGTCCGCCACGGAGGCCAAGGTACCCACCTCCGTAGTATTATTTTGCTCACGATTGCAGGATGACGACGACACGTGACTCGCGAGTAGATCAACACTTGCCGCCGGTACTGGGTTATTTAGGCCCTGCACCGTAACTTTTAACTTTATATTTTTACTTTCCATGTTGTTTTTTTCCCCTATCCGTCACCCGGGGACGCGCTCGATAGGAAAAACGGGAAAACTGTTTCTTTTAAACAAATTAAAAGAATCAAAAAAAAAAATTAAATTAAAAATTCAGGATGCACTAAGTAAAGTGAAATCATCAAGGCGGCTGATTTTTATTTGTTTATTTAAAAAGTGAACCCATACACTTTTCAAAATTAATTCATTTATATTTATTCTGAAAATAAATGAATTTGTATTTTCAAACCAAAATTTTTCAAATCAAAAATTATAAATTAAAATGCTGATAGAAAGTTTTCAAACAAATAAATTCAGATGATAAAGCATTGTCCTACTGCAAATGGAAGTTAAATATATCGACTGGTTTGCAGTTAATATTGTTAAATAAAATTAAAGTATTTCGTTCTAATTTTTTTGTTTTACAATTTTAGAAATTTCATGTTGAGAAAATCCATACTCTACTCATGGGCAGTCTGCCAAAATGTTTAAATGGATGTTAAAGTTATTCGTGTAAAATTTTAAGATTCTAAGTGTAATAGTTTCCAAGATAAACGAATTTTTGTTTTTAATTTATATGGGAGGTGCCACGCCCCCTAATGCTAGTCCGCCTACTTTTTGTCCTAAACAATCTTATTGACACTAAAGTGGCCCCGACAAAATTTGAGGACTCTAACTGTTATATTATCTCAAATAAACGGATTTAATATTTTCTTAATTTGGGCGTGGCTCGTCGCCCACTTGAAATTTCAAAATAAAAAGTAGCCTATTACCTATCCCAGACATACAGGAATACGTATAACGTTCAAACATACAAACATATAAACATACAAACACACAATCATTATACCCTTCACCTTCGTGAGAAGGGTATATATAAGTTTGTCATTCCGTTTGTAATTTCTATAATATAATTTCCCGACCCTATAAAGTATATATATTCTAGATCCTTATAAATAGCGGAGTTGATTTAGCAATGTCCGTCAGTCTGTGTGTTGGAATCTGTTTTCAGAAGACCTCAGATATCTGCGAGGTCGGAATTTTCAATAATTCTATCGGAAATACGATCAAATAGAACCCTATTTAAAATCAGCCCAATCGGCTTATAAATAACGAAGATATGAGTAAAAATCCGAGACCACCTCTGAAAACTTCTACAAAAATTTTAATTTTTCGTTAGAGTTTGGGACTTCCCGGTATACTTTAAGGTGGGTGTAGGACCAATATTTTTGTGTGTTGCAAACATCGGCACAAACGTATAATAACCTCCCCACTATAGTGGTGTAGAGTATAATTAAGTTTAAGGTCCCCTACAGAAAATGACTTTAACGCTCATTAATGGCTTAAAACTACGAGTATAGTGATGAAATTCGACACACATAACTTTTAATGGAACCAAAATCTATCCATCAAGTTTTATGTGGAAATTATGACTTTATTCGACATTATGATGAAATTCGACATAAGAAAGTTTCTTACGACCCAGAACCTCTCTACTGACTTTTATGAGGATCTGCATAGGATTGACCCCATATAAACTTCCCTTGAGAAAATGACTTTAGAGCTCCCCAGCAAACACTCGGTCATGGGTTTTACTTCCATAACCACTTACTTTTCAATGACTACTACTTATCGTCTGCATTACTTAGAAGTACTCTAGTAATGACTTTCATATAATATGATATAGAATTACTTTACGGCTTTGACATTTTTTTTTTGCACATTTTATTTAATTGCGTGTTAAGAATTGTGTTTTACAAAAAACGAAATTAAATTTGTATGTGAAAACCATTATTTGACTCGGAATAAAACAGCTAAGCAGTGGTGCAGTGAGTAGAACATTTGACTAACAAACCGAAAACCCTAGTTCGTATTCTAGGTGGCTCTTTTTGTTATTTAAAAATAAAACAACTAGACATATTATGTCGAAGATCGGCCGAAAAAATGATCTACATAAATGATCAGTTTTAAAAACAAAGTTTTTCTTTTCAAAATGTACACCTCAAGTTTACACCATAGTCAAAAAGTCAAAAATAGTAATATATAAGCTTTGTGACGAACCACCACTAAGGGCCTTGCCATTCTGAAGACATTGCTACCTAGGAGTCCGGCCGTGCTCAGGGATATTTGGCTGGTTCTTGTCCTCAGAATGCAAGGTTTCGGTTCGCTACATAAAATTTTAAAAGTTTAGGTAGCTAATAACTGTCGACAAAGATAAATATACAAACAAAAAAAATTAAATGAAAATATTATCCTGTTGGCAAAGTTTCCGATAGAGAAGACGATGATGTTTTTTGCCCTCTCTGCTGTCTATCCCTCCCACCATACTACCTTATATATGTATATATATATATATATATATATAAAGATATATATATATATATATATATATATATATATATATATATATATATACATATATATAAAACAGACGGATGCCACGCCCACTTTTTGTGAAACTATTATTACACCAATTTTGCAATTTCAATATGCAAAAACTACTAAACCGATTACCATGAAATTTTGCATACCGATAGGTATAAACTTGGATTGAACTATAGGCTAATATAAGAACTTGATCCGATGCCGCGCCCTTTCTACGCCTACTTTTTATAAAACTACCCTTACCTATAATTATATGAAAGAGAAAGTCTGTTTGTAACGTTTACACGGACACACTACTGAACCGATTTACATGAAATTTAGAACACTAATAGTTCTATTCTAAAGTAGAACAATGGGTTAAATAAAATAATGCTTTGACGTCACGATTCTTCATATGCTCACTTTTTTCTATATATGTAATTGTTATACAAAATTTTAATTCGAGACTTACAGAAAACTACTGAACCGATAGGTCTGACCTCAGGATCAGGATCGGACACCACGCCCCTTTTTACACCAACGTTTTGTAAAACAATCATTAAACCAAATTTACGTTCAGGCATACAAAAAACTACTGATACGATTTTCATTAGAGTGCTATACCCTCCTCCAGCAAGCTACTTTTTATTAAAACCCATTTAACATCTAATTTTTAGATAACTTTACTTAATATAGGAGCTATGACCAATTACGGGCCTCTCCAGAAAAATTTCGTAGAGTGATTCATATGTATGTACACAAAACATATTTGTGTCTAATTTTATTAAGATAGCTTTATTTAACAATGAAATATGTGAGTTTAAATGATTTTCGGAAGAGAGCCTTATAGGGGAGCTATGACCAATAATGGACCGATCCGAAAAGAAATTTGGTAGAATGATTTGTATGTACACAAAACATATTCAGCTCGAATTTTATCACAAAAGCTTTATTTGTCAATGAAATACCTGTGTTTAGGTGATTTTTGGAAGTGGACCTTACATGGGATCTGTGATTTCTATTCATATTATATTTGTATGTACAAAATTTTGTGTTGATACCGATATATTTGAGGGAGTTATTAACGATAAACTTATATCCGGGAATATACACCTTTGTATGGGGGCTATGGGAAATATTGGAACAATTGTTATGAGTTTGAACATACTTGATCCCTGGCACAAACAAATAATGTGTGACAAAATTCATCGAAATACATATCTTTGGTAGTTTCTAAGAAATCTACTTAAGAATTGGGAAAAAAACTTTATTTCTTTTTCGAGGTAGTCTGAAATGTTTACTCATAACTTTTTACGTCGTGAACCGATTTTACTGATTTTCAATACCAAATTGTACCGGATAATAAAGAATGTTTTGGGTGAATTTTGAGAATTTCTATGGCTTCGATTTAACGTGAGCGTTACAGAGTCAGACAGACAGACATACGGACAAATCGACTCAGAATTTCATAAGGAACAAGAATATATATACTTTGTTGGGTCTCAGATGAATATTTCTTGGTGTTACACACAGAATGACAAAGTTTTATATACCATCTGATGGTGGTGGAGGGTATAAAAAAAATTCTATATGATATTGATTGGATGATAAGTACATTTTTATGTTCACTTTTTGAATAACTGCTATAACACCAAAATTCTAGGCTAAATATAAAAAAACATGAACCGATTTACAAGAAATTTGGCAACATACAGTGCTTGAGGAAGAGAGTGTTTAATACACCAAATCCGAATAAATACACCTATAGGATGAATACACCTATAATGTAATGCAATGACCTTTTTCCGTCCGTCGCATAGTATATAAGAATTATTATTTAGTTAAATTTTTAATTTATTTTTATATGAAAACTCTAAAATGTTTGTAGATCCTTAACTAACTTTACGATAAGGTAAAGTAAAAATCTGTATTCAATTTAATTTATTATCAAAAATCGATTTTCATCTAAAGCGTTTTCCACCGGAAAACTGTTTTTATTTAAAAACATGTAATCTGCTGTATATTCTGAGAAAATAACTATTTTAAAACAGAATCTTTATTAGATCTTAAATGAATGTCTACGATGCCACATTTGTATGCAGAATAAAAACTACTGAACAAAAACCGCTTCTAAAATAGGGAAAATAATATATTCATATTACATTTTCACTTAAATTCGAATTTAAAATCGGCTGTGGTTCTTTCCTTTAACATCTAAATCTATCTAAAAAATCATTCATATCTCCCCTTAAAATTTCTATTTATACAACTCTTTAAAAAATTACTTTTTATATCAAAAATAAAAAATTTAAATTAATTGTTAATCGAGATAACAATAAAAATCTATGATTCGGTAAATATGCCATCAAAAAATTATCTTGATATAAATTCGGTTTCCATTTTTCATTTTTTCATTTTCCAAATGCAGCTCAAGTCTAAAAAACCATGAAGATATGTATTTGACTACTCATTAGAGCAGTGATGCCAGGAGAATTTTTTCAGAAATCCCTACGATTATGAGAAAAAATCCCTTTTTTCCCTACACCCACTTTTTATTTTCCCTACATTTTTCCCTACACTACTTTTTTCCATTTTTTTCAAAGTTTATCTTAAAAAATACAAAAATAACATCAAAAACTAAAATATTAGCTCCGTTTTATAATATACATATATGTATGTATTTTTTTTTTAATTTTTAGGAATGAAATTTCTAGAATTTAAATTTTATTTTTTTTTTCTTTCAATTTTACATCATACAAATCTTCCAACCCTGACTCTTCAGTTAAGATTAAAAAAAAACAATTGAAAGATTTATGGCAGTATATCGAATCGTGATAAAAATTTATTTTATGTGCCTCCAACAAAAAAATTTTCATAAAATAATTATTTTAAATAAGGTTTACTTTTGCGTTTACTTTTTGCGGTTTACTTTTATAAATTTTCAGAACATTAAATTCATTTTTTCAATCCTGAGTTACTGCATTAAGCCCCCGGCTACTCTATCTATAAGGAGTCAGAATATATCGCCCTACAGGATTGGCATAATCCAAAAAGTCGTTTCAAGAAAAACGGATATGAATATTTAATGACATTTAACTATTTTTTTAATAACTTTTAAACAAATCAAGGGGTTTTAAAAATCCAGATTCAGATAGTTGAGGTTAATATGTTTCTCATCTAAATTGAAATTAAATTTTTAGTTGTCTAATATTCACAAAAACGTGGGTTTTAGTTTTTACGTTTACAAAAAATCGATTTCACATCGAAAATAATAGACATATTTGAAATTTCATAAATCTATATGAAAGATTTTAGTATGTCGCATGTTTTGAAGACCTTAGTTCAAGAAAGCCAAATTTTGGATTATGCCAGTCTTGTAGCGATATGTAGGTACATATATTGTAGAAATTACAAGCGGAATTTTTACTAACGATACACTTAAAACTGATTTCATTTTTAATTTAAAAGTTTAATACATGAAAGAGTATATTTTTAGTTGTTAAAAACTATGAAATTGAAAAATCCCTACAATTTGACAATAGTAAGAAATCTTTCCCTTTTTCCCTACACGTGAAATTTTTGAAAAAAATCCCTACAAAAAGGGAAAAATCCCTACACTTGGCATCACTGCATTAGAGTGTCCCGAAAGATACAACTTTTGCAAATCTTATATAGGTAGACCTCTCAAACGATAAAAAAATTTGGATAAATTGATCTTTCGATATCTTTTTATACTTTTAGAAAATTATGAACCAAAAATTCTGCACAACTTTTTCTATATGTAGCGCCGTATTTATTCTAAGCTTTTCAAATTAAATAATAATGAATAACTCCAGCACACATTTTCCATTTACCATTTATAAATTCCGACATTTTTTTTTAATTAGAGGAAGACGTGGATATTTTAATAAGTAAAATTATTTGGGTATCTGCTTTGTAAATCTAACGATATTTGACCTTTATTTCTTCGGATTTAATAAGTGGTGTCTAATTTCAGTCAAAACATTAGTGTGGATGCATAAATGGATGTATTTTGGTGGTTTTACTCTTTAATGAACTACTCAAAATTGTTTGTCAAATTAAAAGTTGTTTTGTTTTCTCTGTCAAGATCAAGGATTCTTCATATTTTTTAGAACAGAAAAAAAAACTTAATTTTGTTATTTTTAAAGGAATTTGAAATCTTCCAAATTTTTCATAATTTTGTGCAGATTGTTTCATAATCGTTTCAGAGTTTCTTCAATTGCCTGTACTTTTTCAAATAGAAAGAAAATCGCTTGAAATTTTGCCCCGAAGCCTTTTGTCTCCATACACCAGGGGCCCTACAATTCAAAGTACAGTGTGACCGAATTTAAACTGAACAATTCTCTAAATCAACTGCACATGGGAAAAATAAAATAACTAATTAGAAAGTGTCCTTAGTTCCCTACCAGTGATTGAGAATGCTGATTTCAGTACAATTTCTCAAAAAAACTTTCCTAAATGTTTCTACAAATTAGTCAAAATTTCCTAATTAAAGCTCAATTTCAATTTGAAAATTTTTAAGGGACATTTTTGTTCAGAAACTGGAATTAAGTATTAAACAAAATGCAGAAAAATATAATAACTATTTTATCGTTATAAGCTAAATTTTGACATATATTAAAAAAAGTATAGTCATTACAGACAGAATAATATTCTCTTTATTTTAGAAGAAACCCGGGCAACGCCGGGTACGCGTAGCTAGTTTCAATATAAATGCTTTATTAAAAAAGAAATCACATTTTATATATACTCGTAACTGGTATCATATGGTCGGCCATTCCCGACTAATATTTGTTATTAGTTTTAATTTCAAGAACTTTTTTAAAAATATATAACTATTTAAAAAAAGTTAATCTGTCAATAAATAAATTTATTTCATTTTATAAAAATTCGTATAAACATTTTTGAAAATTGTTAAAAAAACAAGAAACATGTAAGTAATTGTATGGTAAAAACATGAAATATTTTTATAAACCATAACTCTTTAATTTTTCATAGATTATTATAAAATAAAATGTTAAGTTTTTATGTACCTACGTGATTTTGTTATTAATTAATACAATTAAATGCTGAATAAAATTATCTTTCTTGTGTTAAGATAGGGGGCAGAATGAAAATTTTGTATTGTAAATTAATTTGAAAAAATAGTTTTCGACCATATCCCTAGCAAATTAATTGTTTGTAGTTAGAACTATATAGAACTATTTAAAAATACCTGTAAAATAGCTGGTTATGCATAAAAGTGAGCATTTTAGAAGCAAATAGCTCAAATAATTAAATATACTGTATTCCAGTATAGCCACAATTTTAGATTTTGGGGAAGAATCCGAGATATCAGAAGTCGCGCATAGAATATGACGTCGAATTAAAAAATTCTCTAAGAGTGAGATATAACTAGGTATAGGACGGTATTTCTAGGCGTGGTAAAAATATTTTTTATATTTTTGGAAATGTTATTAACATATCTTTAATCGTAGGGGGTGACTGACTCAACTTTTTTTTTCGACCCACCCTAATATATATTCTTGATCCTTATGAAATTCTTAATCGATTTAGCTATGTCCGTCTGTCTGTGTAAAACACGCTCACGTTAAAACGAAGCAATAGAAATTCACGAAATTCACGCAAAACATTCTTTATCCGGTACAGTTTGGTATTGAAAATCAGTAAAATCGGTTCACGACGTAAAGAGTTATGAGTAAAAATTTCAGACTACCTCGGAAAAAATAACGTTTTTTCCCAATTCTTTAGTAGTTTTCTCAGAAACTACCATAGATATTTCGATGAATTTTGTCACACATTATTTTATTGTGCCAAGTATGTTCAAATTCATAACAATTGATCTAATATTTCCCATAGCCCCCATACAAAGGTGTATATTCCCGGGAATTAGTTTACCGTTAATAACTCCCTCAAATATATCGGTATCAACACAAAATTTTGTACATACATATATAATATGAATATAAATCATATTACCAACTTAGATCTCAGTCGGTCCACAATTGGTCATAGCTCCTATATAAGGTCACCTCCAAAAATCATTTAAACTCACATATTTCATTGATAAATAAAGCTTTTGTGATAAAATTCGAGCATAGAATTTTATCACAAAATTGTGTACCTACCAATCATTCTACCAAATTTCTTTTCGGATCGGTCCATTATTAGTCGTAGCTCCCATATAAGGCCCACTTCCGAAAATCACTTAAACGCACATATTTCATTGTCAAATAGGGGTATCTTGATAAAATTCGACACAAATATGTTTCGTTTATATGTGAATCACTCTGCGAATTTTTTTTTCGGATAAGACTATAATTGGTCGTAGCTCCCATATAGGATCCACTTCCGAAAATCATTTAAACGCATATGTTTCACTCTAAGAAATTTTTCTGAAGAGGCCCGTAATTGGTCATAGCTCCTATATAAAGTCCACTTCCGAAAATCACTTAAACGCACATATTTTATTAATTAATAAATCTATTGGAGTAATATTCGACTTGAATATCTTTTTTTCAATAAATCATTATAGGAAATTTTTTCTTGTTCGGTCCATAATTGGTCGCAACTCCCATATAAGGATCATTTCCGAAAATTACTTAAACGCACATTGACAATTAAAGTCATCGGGATAAAATTCGACATAAATGTGTATTTTGTATATATAAACCGTTATACGGAATTTTACTTATGAAAATCACTTAATACCACTTAATTCATTATTAAACAAGTGGGAAAGTATAGTCGGGCATGGCCGACCATGTGATACCCTACACCACTGAGTATGTTAAAAATATGGATTATATTTAATAACAAAGCATTTAAGTTGTTTACCTTAATTCCGAAATATTTTAACAATTTGTTGAAAAAAGTGATTTTCTTAAAGAGAGGTTATATGGGGGCAAGGGTAAACATAGGCCTATCCTTTACGTTTATATTAGAGTTATGTATGCTGGATTTCATCGTGATACTAGTGTTTATTAGTGAATTATTGACCTTCAAGTCATTTTCTGAAGGGGACTTTGTATGGGGGTTAGGGTCAAATATAGTCCGATAATTATGAATATTTGTAGTATTATTAAGACGTATATAGAACTAAGTTTTGCCGATTTTTGTAGAGATACTACAATATTTAACATAATTATAAACTCAAAAGCCCTTTCCGGGGGGTAGTGTTGTATGGGGCTAGGTGAAATAATGGACCGATTTCAACCATTTTCAATAGGCGACCCGACCTTGCGCACAAGATTAACATGGACAGCCAGCCGGACAGACGGACGGACATGGCTTAATCGACTCAGAAAGTATACTTTAGGGTGGGTGTAGGGCCAATATTTTTGTGCGTTACAAACATCAGCACAAACGTATAATACCCTCCCCACTATGGTGGTGTAAGTAAGAAAGTATAGTCGGGCTTGGCCGACCATATGATATCCTACACCAGTTATGAATATTAAATGTGATTTATTTATCATAATAAAGTATTTATCTTCAACATTACCTTGTTCCGATACATTTAAGCAATTTATGGATGAAAAACTAGTTTTCTGAAAGAGGCTTTATATGGGGGCTAGGGGCAAATATGGACCAAGCCCGATAAAATTTTGTGAATATATTTATGTTTACATAATATTTTATTGTGCTGAATTTCATGGCGATATTTGTATTTATAAGTTAATTTTAGACATTTAAGTAATTTTCTGAAGGGGACTTTGTATGGGAGATAGGGTCAAATGAGGCCTGATCTTTATGAAATTTGGCAGGGTCATCAAGACTTCTATAAAACTTAGTTGTGCCGCTTTTTATCGATATACCTGTATATTTAACATAATTATGAGTTCAGAAGACCTTTTCGGGGTTCTGTTCTATGGGGGCTAGGTGAAATAATGGACCGATTTTAACAATAGGCTTCGTCCTTAGGCCAAATAAAACGTGCGTGCCAAATTTCATCCAATTATCTTGAAAATTGCGCCCTGTACCTTGCGCACAAGGTTTACATGGACAGCCAGCCAGCCAGACGGACGGGCATGGCTTAATCGGCTCAGTAAACGATTCTAAGGCGCAGTTTACATGAAGACTTTTCAGACGTCTGTTTTTTCCAATTCTCTTTTGAGAATCTTCCAAAAAATCATGAACATTTATACGGTGATTTTTTACATGCAACTATGCATGTCTTTTTTTGATGTTTAATTGTATAATCCTTTTTAATTACTTATTCGTAATAAAAACAAAATTAAATTTTTAACATAAAAACCATTTAATTTGATTTAAAAAAATTTAATAACACGCTATAGTATTTTTTTAATGCAAATTTTAATGTTTTCATGTAAAAAAAAAGACATAATTATTTTTTTACATGAGCATAATATCAACAGTACGAATGAGTTTAAAGAGGAATGTCAAAAACAATCATGAAAATCCCAAATCATGTTTGTTTTCTTACCCCCCATTCTTCTCTACCCCGCTCACCACCAATCATCGACAAACATGAAAACAGACGTCTGGGCAAACATGAAAAAAAATCATCGTGTAAATTGGGTGTAAGACGATTGGTATACTTTAAACATCACCACAAACCCAATATACCCTCCCCACTAAAGTGGTGTAGGGTATAATGATTATATCCAGATAAAATTCGACATGAGTATTTTTGTGTATAGATAAATCATTATATTAAAATTATATAGGCCAGTTGCTATTAATATGAAATTTTATGAACCTAATCAAAATTAGTTCCACATATGCATACCTTAGTACCCTCACTACGGAAACAACAATTTTGTCAAGTTATCTAAAAATTAATAGTTAAATGGGTTTTAATAAAAAGTAGCTTGCTGGTGGAGGGTATTTAAGATTCGGTACAGCTAAATATAGCACTCTAACTTTTTTTACTCTTTCTTTTCATAATTACAAAACCGATTTACATAAAATTCAGCATATTAATAGGTGATTGGATGAAATTTTGCATGACAATAGTTCTATCGTGGAAGGTAGGTTAGTTTGAGGAAGAGAATGTTTAATACATCAAATTCGAATAAATACACCTATACCACTAATTTCTTGCCTGTTGTGATCTTAATGATATGCTATGACCTTTTTCCGTCCATTTTTTGTTACATTTATAATGCTCTCGATATATACTTCTTATAGTATATGAGAATTACTATTTAGATAGTTAAAATTTTAATAAAAAAATTATTTTTATTTGAAAACTCTACTTTACGATTATGTAAAATAAAAATCTGTAATTAATTTAATTTATTATCAAAAATCGATTTTCATTTAAAGCGTAAAATCGTTTGTAGATTCGTATATCCCATCACTTATATTTTCCACCGGAAAACTATTTTTATTTCAAAACCTGTTATCCGCTTTTACATGGGCGCTCTAAATAGTGAACAAAGTTTAATGGCTCTAAATAGTGAATTTTTTTTTTAATTTTTAGGGATTTTTTAATTTGTAGAAGCATTTATTTTTAATGTTGGGAATCCCCGAATTAATAAATTTTATACTTTTTACTTAACACTGTAGTATGCCATTATTTTAAAGGTATTTAATGCTAGTAGCTCTATGTAACTTGTTGCGGTAGATTCGTGAATTTATTTTTAAAATTAGTGATGTCTAAAAACAGTCGAAAGTTTTTATCCTTAAATGAAAAATGCGAAATTTTGTAATATTTAAAAAAGGATCGAGTGTTACAGTGTTAAGTAAAAAGTATAAAGTAGCAAAATCAACGATATGTTCAATAAAAAAGACAATATTTTAAAATGTGTGAACAATACGTTTTATGGACCCGGAAAACGCAAAACATTACGATCTTCAGAGCTTCCAAAAATGGAAAAATCGCTCTATAAGAGCGGGTTTTTGAGATGGTAATCAAATGCCAATTATTAATCAGATTAGTTAATCTAAAAATAAATTTGATCTTATGTTAATCCCCTTTGATGTTTTTGAGTACAATATTAAACTTCGCAGTGTTGCCATACAAAACGACAGAAAATGTCACTGTTTGTTATCAAAACAATGCATATTTTATAAAAAAGAAGAAGACAATTGTAAATTAAGTATGAAAATTAATGAAAACTTAAATTAAAAACAAAAAAATGTATTTTGAAGTGTCCATAATTTATACTAATCAATAAATAGAACATTTTAATGTTTATATTTATAAAAATTTTATTAATTTTTTTGCATCAGCTGTTTACACTTTTGCATTTCGTGCTTAAGATTAAACCACCTCCATTGGGCGCTTAAACTTGCAAACAAAATTAACTAATTGAGTACTCAAAAACATCCTTCGAAGATTAATTTTAATTTAATCGCTAATCTTTCACCTAAAGATTGGCCCTAAGTGGTTTATTTGCATGCGGAATAAAAACCACCCTGTAAGTGGGTTGATGTTGAAAGAGAAAGCCAAACAAATTCACAAAAACATAAGTGAAAATGAAAATGACTTCAATGCTAGAGATGGATGGCTACAAAAATTTAAAAAGAGATACGGAATTCGGCTCCTTCAGATAAGCGGTGAAAAACTTTCTGCGCAATCTCAGTTCGTAAATCCTTTTAAAATTAAATTCAAAGCAAAGATAGAAGATTTGGTTTTATCTAATGATCAGTTGTATAATGCCGATGAGTCTGGTCTATATTGGAAACTTCTCCCACAAAAGACATATGTAACGTCATTGGAGAAAAGCGCTCCAGGTATAACAAGTAAGAGTGTTATATTCGGCTATGCCGAATCTTATATACCCACCATCAAACCTCATTTGACTCGAATGAAACTTACTTATGTCGAATTTCATCTATGTACTCGTATTTTTAGGCCAGTTATAAGCGTTAAAGTAATTTTCTGAAGGGGACCTTATATAGAGGGGTAGGGTCAATTATGGGTCGATCCTCATAAAAGTTTTTAGATAGATTTTGACTCGTATGAAACTTACTTATGTCGAATTTCATCTATATACTAGTATTTTTAAGCCAGTAATGAGCGATAAAGTCATTTTTTGAAAGGGACCTTATATGGGGGGCAGGGTCAATTATGGACCGATCCTCATAAAATTTTGCATAGTGATTTTGGATCATTAGAAACTTACTTATGTCGAATTTCATCGCTATATTCGTATTTTTAAACAAGTTATGGCTGTTAAAGCTGATTTTCGAGGTGCCACTTGTATGGGGGCTATCCGAAAACGTGGACCGATATTGCCCATTTTCAATACCAAACAAACCTTACCTATAAGAAATATTTATGTGAAATTTCAATCCTCTAGCTCTTTCCATTCGGACTCTATCGTGCTTTCAACAGACAGACAGACGGACAGACATGGCTAGATCGTCTTAGAATTTAATGAGGACCAAGAATATATATACTTTTGTGGGTCTATGACCAATATTTCGATGTGTTACAAACGGAATGACAAAATCAATATACCCCCCATCTTTTTTGATGGTGGGTATAAAAATGGAATGGAAAAGAATAACATTTTTATACTGTGCAAATGCGCCAGGATCTCATAAAATAAAACTTTTAGTAATAGGAAAATCAAAAAATCCTCGCAGTTTTAAAAATTGTATCAGTCCCGTAAACTACAGAAATTCAAAGTCTGCTTGAATGACTTCTTCCATTTTTAAAGAATGGTTTCACAACTGTTTTGTGCCAGAGGTAAGTAAACATGTAAAAATAGTTCAATTGGGATTGTTACTGTTTTATTTTTCATTAAGGTGACAGATTTTTTAAAGAAGAAACGATTACCAGTAAAAGCTTTACTCCTAATAGATAATGCCCCATCCACCAGAATACGACCTTAAATCCGAAGATGGTACCATAGAAGCTATGTTCATGCCTCCAAATGATCCAGCCAATGGATCAAAATGCAATTAGAATCACCAAACTTCATTATAGGAACAGTCTTCTGGCAACAATTATTGCAGAAGAGGGGGATTCGCTTGAATCGATGAAAAAAATCACACTTAAAGGAGTTTCTATTCTAGAGGCATCCTGGAACCGAGTTGGTAAAGAAACTTTATCTAACTGTTGGAAAAATATTTTGAATATGGTAAATGATGAAGACGATCCTGAATTTAATGTTCCTTTGAGCGTTTTAATAGAAAAATGGCAATCAGAGGTTAGATCTTTAGAAAATACTGCTGCAGATCTTGTACAGACATTGTGGCCTCAGGAAGTATTTACTGCTCTAAACATTAGAGATTGGATCAATAATCCTTGTGAGGACGTCACGCCATTTGATGAAAATGATTTAATTTTATTGAAGCGCCTGAAAACAACATTAAAGCTAAAGAAGCTGTCGAAAAATTTAACAAAGCTGTCCAATTTCAAACGGTCGTTTAAACTGACATTAAAGTATTCAAAAAAATCAGGGAATTGGCGGTAAATAAGCTGGTCGAACAAAAGAAAAAACAGAAAGTAATAACCGATTATTTCCATATTTAATTATATATGTATGTACCTATCTTTTTTCATTGTAAATTTTATTTATTTTTTTGTCGTAATATTTTGTTTGTTTTTTATGTACATACTACGTATGTACTCTTTTTAAAATGGATTTTTAAAAACTTTTTATGTTCCAAATAAATTACAAATTTTTTTTAGTAATCTTTGCATTTTCATTCCTTGCAGAAATGATTTTTAGAAAGAATAACTTAGTAATATATATACAAAAATCACAATCGAAAATGTGAACAAATTCGAAAATATGAACAACCCCGAAATTAATTAGTTCACATTATCGAGAGTTCACTGTACTTCCATCACTTATATTTTCCACCGGAAAACTATTTTTATATATTCATATTACATTTTTCACAAAATTCGAATTTTAAAGTTAAATCTACAAATCCATATAGAAAATCATTCATATCTCCCCTTAAAATTTCTATTTATATACATTTTTAATTTACTTTAATAACTCTCAATTCGAGGAAACAATAAAGATCCGCAATCACTCATATTTTCTATAAAAATCGAGTTTTATATCAAAAATATAAAATTTAAATTTATTGTTAAATCGAGATAACCATAATAATCTGCAATAAGTTAAATAAACCATCAAAAAATTATCTTGATATAAATTCGATTGACATTTTTTAAATGCAGCTCAAATCTAAAAAACCATGATATGTATTTGACTACTCATTAGAGTGTCCTGACAGCACTTTTGCAAATCTTATATAGGTAGACCTCTCAAACGATGCATATAAATCATAGTTCATATAAAATATGGAAATTATCCACCAAAAATTCTGCACGTATGTAGCGCCGTATTTATTCCAAGCTTTTCAAATTAAATAATGATTTTGAATAATTCCAGCACACATTTACCAATAACTAATTCCGAAATTTTTTAATTAGAGGAAGATGTGGATATTTTAATAAGTAAAATTATTTGGGTAATTTTTTTGTGTATCTAACGATATTTGGCCTTTAAACCTTTATTTCTTCGGATTTAATAAGTGGTGTCTAAATCGATCCAAAACTTTAGTGAGAATGCATAAAAGCTAATGAATAAAAATAATATTTTTAAACATACTTTTGTATATTTGAAAAACAATGACGAAAAAAAAACGGTGGTTTTACTCTTTAATGAACAACTCAAAATTGTTTGTCAAATTAAAAGTAGTTTTGTTTTCTTTCTCAAGGTTCAAGGATTCTTCATATTTTCCTAGGACAGAAAAAAACCTAATTTTATTCTTTTTAAAAGAATTCGAAATCAATCAGCCCAAATTGTTCATGATTTTGTGCAGAATTTCTCATAATCGTTTCAGAGTTTTTTCAATTGCATGTACTTTTTCAAACAGCAAAAAAAAAATCGCTTCAAATTTTGTACGGACTTTTGCCCACTACAATTCATAGTACGGTGTGACTTAATTTAAACTAAACAGTTCTTTAAACCTACTGCACATGGAAAAAATAAAACAAATAATTTGAAAGTGTACTTTGTTCCCTACCAGTGATTGAAAATGCTGATTTCAGTATAATTTCTCAAAAAAAGTTTCTTAAATTTTTCTACAAATTAGTCAAAATTCCCTCATTTAAGCTCATTTTCAATTGCTACATTTTTAAGAGACTTTTTGGTCCAGAAACTGACTTTAAGGATTAAAAAAGGCAGAAAAATATAATAACCATTTTATCGTTATAAGCTAAATATTGATATCTATTTCCAAAAAAGTCATTACAGATAGAAAAATATTCTCTTTACATTTCGAAGAAACCCGGGCAACGCCGGGTACATGCAGCTATTTAACTAATAAAGCTATAGGTGTAAAATTCGACGTGAATATGTTTTGTATATATCGGTCCATAATTGGTCACAACTCCCATATAAGGACCATTTCCGAAAATAAATTAAATGCACAATTTCATTGACAATGAAAGTTATTGCGATAAAATTCAACTGAATATGTTTTGTGTATATATAAATCAATATACGGATTTTTTTCCGGGTCGGTCCATAAATAGTCATAGCTCCCATATAAGGTTCACTTCTGAAAATCACTTAATACCACACAATTCATTATTAAATGATTATATCCGGATAAAATTCGACATGATCATATTCTGTGTATTGATAAATGTTTAGCTCTCATATAACGCCAACAACATCATTTAAAAAGTCCATATCCGAAAATCACTTACAATAAATTTTGTTAGACGTAATTGCTAAATGATAGTACCCTCACTATGGAAACAAAACTTATGCCGAGTTAGCTAAAAACTAGTTTGTTAAATGGGTTTTAACAAAAAGTAGCTTGCTGGTGGAGGGTATTTAAGATTCGGCATAGCCGAATATAGCACTCTAACTTGTTTAAATACACTATGGTGAAGGGTATATAAGATTCGGCACAGCCGAATATCTCACTCTTACTTGTTATATATAGATTTACACTTTGTAGATAACGCGATTAACTAAAAAATTCTATTCCGGAACACTTTATATTAAAAACCCACACAACCCGACCGGCGGCCGCTGTTTTCTACATTATGGTCAAATTTAATAAATTGTTTTATATCTACACTGTGTATATAATGTGATTAACTAACAAAATAGTGTTCCGGAACTTATTTTATAACAACACCGATATGAAGTATTTCTCCGTCCGCACAGTAGGAAATGGTAGAATAGAAGCTGATCATAAATACTTTTTATAAAATGTTAAATTTTACAATAATTTTTTATTCATAGTAAAGCTAAGATATTGTGTAATATAATATAAAAATATTCGAGGAATCCAACTGGCATAACTATCCTAAAATATTGTTCAAATGTGAAGGATTTCAAATGCAATATTTTTGTACTTTAAAATAGCCATATATAAGGTCATTATTTGCGATGATATAGCATTTATCGGAAAATATTTTAATTAACATTAGATAGAGTATTTTGTTTAGATATTTATTAAGTCATAATCTTTAAAAAGATTATAAACTGCTCTTAATATTTGCATATTTTTATTTATGTAGTATTAAGTTTTTGGTGGAGTATACGATTTAAGCTCCCCTTGCCTCCGCGTTAAAATTAATATAAAATGAAAGCTTAATGTATTGTGTATTAAATTTAATGAATTTAATTTGCGGCGGTCAGCGGCTGCAGTCCCATTTAATAAAGCCAATTTAGGAGAATGTTTGTTTAGTATGCAAATGTGCAATATCGGTCCACGTTTTCACATAGTCCCCTTACAAGTGCCTCCCCGGAAAACAATTTTAACAGTCATAACAGGTTTAGTATATCTTTGAAATTCCACATAAACAAGTTTTATATGAAGCAAAATCTCTCTACCAAATTTTACTAGATCACGCCATAATTAATCCTACCCCCCATATAAAGTCCCCTTTATAAAATGACTTTAACGCTCATTATTAGCTTAAAAATAGGAGTACAGCGACGAAATTCGACTTAAACAAGATTTGTACAAGTTAAAATTTCTCTACAAAATTTTATAAAGATCGGTCTATAATTGACCCATTTAAAGTCCCCTTCAGAAAATCACGACATAACTGGCCCTACCACCCATATAAGGTCTGCTACAAAAGAATTACTTTATATCTCATTACTGGCTTCAAAATACGAGTACAGCTATAAAATTCGACATAAACAAGATTTGTACGAGCCAAAATTTGTCTAGAAAATGTTAAGAGGATCGGTAGATAATTGACCCTACCCTCTCAGGAAAACTTTTTTGAAATAAAAAAAAAGACATACATCACGATACACTGAAGCTTTTTAAAGAACCTGAACATATCAATTATCTCAATGAGAAATAAATTTAAAAAAGTATACATACCTAGCAAAAATTCTGTAATGCTTGTACTTACATACCCACTTACTTATTACTGACTACTACTTACAGCCTGCATTACTTTAAAGTATACTTATAATGACTTACATATAGTCATATAATTAAGTACTTTATTTTGAGTTTTTCAACACACAGAAAGCTTTTCTGTGAAAACCAATATTGGACACAATAAAATAACTAAGCATTGGTGTTGTAAGACAGCGAACTAAAAAACAAGAAGCTCGACCCATATTCTGTGTTTTAGTGTTTTTAAAACAAAACAACTTTTTATCTCTTTATTTATAAGTACTTATATAAGTGGTGATATGTAAGTGAGCGTGGTAAGTACTCGCCTCCAATGTCATGACCGTGTTAAAATAATGAGTTAAAATGATATTGAATAAGTAAGTAGAATAAGTGTTGTAAGACAGCGAACTAAAAAACAAGAAGCCCGACCCATATTCTGTGTTTTAGTGTTTTTAAAACAAAACAACTTTTTATCTCTTTATTTATAAGTACTTATATAAGTAGTGATTTGTAAGAGAGCGTGGTAAGTACTCGCCTCCAATGTCATGACCGTGTTAAAATAATGAGTTAAAATGATATTGAATAAGTAGTGAAAAGCGGATTTATTAGCTTTTAACTCATTACTTTTCAATATAAATTTTTGCTGAGTATTGGTAGGTTTTTATTTATTCACAATTAATTTACATATATGTATAAATTATATTTAGTTAATAATATCAATTGTTCATTAATTCATTACATTGGAAAAGAAATATTATCACAAAAGTTGTGTTCAAACTGTTGCAATAAAAATATTAAATTTCAAACATATATTACCAAGCAACCATTGAATTTTTGAAGCTCATATTAATATATATGATCAGAAATTTTGTCAAAATTATTGGTGTCAAATTTTAGTCATTTATCTCACACAGATAAAAAGTTACAGATTTATGATCAGAAAATGACAAAAATTTCCCACTGTGGTCCGGCGGCAAGTAACTGCAACGTGTAAATCTTAAAAATTACTCCGCCGGAGTAGAATTTTCCATTCACAACAAAGATACTTTCATTCGGTATAACTTTTTCCCTAAAGTTTTACATTTTTATGTTTATTTTTCACAAAAATATTAATTTTACATAATTTTGGGCAAAAACTTTAGTTTTGTGAAATTAATCTGCCGGAGTAGAATTTTTCATTTGGAACAAACATTATTCCACTCAGGGTATATTATCTTCAGAAATTTAGGTATTTTTATGTGTATTTTTTATCTATATATATATAAAAATTAATGTGTTTGTTTGTATGTTTATATGTTTGTATGTTTGAACGTTATAGACTACTAAACGGCTGAACCGATTTTTCACAGCGTATTCCGGCATGTCTGGAATAGTTAATAGGCTACTTTTTATTTCGAAATTTCAAGTGGGCGATGAGCCACGCCCACATTAAGAAAATATAAAATCCGTATATTTGAGATAATATAACAGTTAGAGTCCTCAAATTTTTTTCGGAGCCACTTTAGTGTCAATATGATCATTTAGGACAAAAAGTAGGCGGACTAGCATTAGGGGGCGTGGCACCTCCCATATAAATTAAATACAAAAATTCGTTTATCTGGGAAACTAATAGAACTAAATTCTTAAAATTTAGCACGAAGAACTTTAACATCCATGTAAACATTTTGGGTAATAAATTGGCGGACTACCCATGAGGGGAGCGGCACCTCCCATATTAAATAAAAACAAAAATTCGTTGATCTGGGAAACTAATAGAACTAAATTCTTAAAACTTTGCACGAAGAACTTTAATATTCATCTGAACATTTTTAAGGAAAAAAGAGCGGACCTTCATCTGGGGGGCTTAGAGCCCCCATATGAATAAAATAGAAGAATTCGTATATCTGAGAAACTATTAGAGCTAGAATCTTTAAATTTTACTTGAAGAACTTTGACATTCATCTGAACATTTAGAGTATAACGGGCGGACTTCCAATGGGGTACTTGGTACTTCTCATATGAATTAAATACAAAATTTCGTTTAACTGGGAAACTAATAAAACTAGATTCTTCAAATTTTGCACAAATTATTTTAATATTCATCTGAATATTTTGGAGGAAAAAGGGCGAACTTTCATCCGGGGAGCATGAAGCCCCCACATGAATTAAATTCGTATATCTGAGAAACTATTAGAGCTAGAATCTTCAAATTTTACATGAAGAACTTTGACATTCATGTGAACATTTAGAGAATAACGGGCGGACTTTCAATGGGGCGCTTGGCATCTCTCATGTGTAACATATTGTTAATCTGGAAAACTATTGTAGTTAGAATTTTCAAAATCGGTTTTTTATTTAATCAGTTTAAACGGCTAAACTGATTTTCTTGAAATTTTCACAATATCTTCCTGTATGTCTGGAAGGACTTATAACTGCTTTTTATGTTGAAATTTCAAATGAGCGAGGTCCCACGTATAGAGTCCACAAATTTTGTACAAGTAACTTTTGTTTAAATACAAATGTTTTGGACAAAAATAGGGAGTTCAGCAAAAGCTGGCGTGGCACCTCCCATATGAAGTAAATACTAAAATCTAATTATTAAAATATGTATATCTAGAAAACTATAACAGCTAGAGTCCCCAATTTTGGTGCCTCTCACGTGAAGTAATTACAAAAAATTGTATATTCTTATCTATATATATAAAAATGAATGTGTGTTTGTTTGTATGTCTGTATGTTTGAACGTTAGAGTCCTCAAATTTTGTCGGAGGAACTTTAGTGTCAATATAATCATTTAGGACAAAAAGTAGGCTCCCCATGAGGGGAGCGGCACCTCCTATATTAATTAAAGACAAAAATTCGTTTATCTGGAAAACTAATGGAAATAATTTCTTCAAATTTTGCACGAAGAACTTATATATTCAATTGAACATTTTGGAGGAAAAAAAAAGCGGTCTTTCATCTGGGGGGTCTTGAAGCCCCCACATGAATCAAATAGAAAAATTCGTATATCTGAGAAACTATTAGAGCTAGAATCTTCAAATTTTACATGGAGAACTTAGAAATTCATGTGAACATTTAGAGCATAACGGGCGGACTTTCACAACTTGGCACAACATATATGAATTAAATACAAAATTTCGTGCATCTTGGAAACTCTTATATTATTCAAATTTTTTATAGATAGATAGATAGAAATTGGCGATAGATAGAAACTGGCGAACTTGCAATAATTTGCTTGACATCTTTCATATGTAACATATAATAAATCTGGTATTTATTTATACATATTCCTTTTAGGGTTGCAAAGCACACTGGGTATAGCTAGTAAAATATAAAAATTTCACAAAATATTTTCATTAAATGACATCTTTGACACCATTGCGTACCAAATGCAAAAACAAATTAATTGGAAAATTTTGTTGTTGCCGAACTGCCACCACCTTACATGAATTCGCCTTGATGCCAGTATTGTAGTAAATGTGCGATATGTATAAAGGTGGAAGCAAGGCGAATCCAGATAAGGTGGTGGCAGTTCTGCAACAACAACATTTTACATGTATTTTGTTTTTGCATTTGGTTTACGTAGATGTCAAAAACCATAAATGCGGCGAATTCATTTGATGAAAAATTTTTGTAAAATGAGATTTTTTTTAGTTAATCACGTCATCTACACAATTTTAATATAAAATATAAAACGTTATATTTATGTTATATATATGTTAACATTTAATAGAAAAAAATATTTTTCTTAAATAACATATTTGTATACATACCAATTATGCCATTATTTAAATAAAATGATATTTGTTTACGAGATGCTTGGTATTTTCAGATTTTTTACATAAATAATTCAAAATATTAACGAAGCTTTTCTCCGTTTAACGGACACTTTTAAATATAAAAATGTAAGCAATAACAAACTTTGACAGCTACGTAAACCAGGCGAATTAAGAAAAAAATTATCAGCTGATTGAATAACACCACCTTATATTAATTCGCCTTGGGTGGAAGTATACAACACGCGTTGTACGCGCAACGCGTTATAGGCTTTTGTCAAAAAAGTTGAAAAGTTTAATAATTTACACACTGTAGTTTGTAATGCGTCTGCCGCGAAAAGTTCAGCAACTTTCAGCTTTTGAAGCGTCGGCAGCAGGGTTGCATTTTGTTTTGTGTAGAATAAGAATAAACTAAAATGAAATAAATTGCCCCCTCAACGCGTGTTGTGTACTTTCACCTTAAATAATTTACGATATGGTTTATAAATTATTATTACAGAAACAATGTTTTAAATATGTTTTAATAAAAAGTTGCTAAAGGTATTTAAGATTTACCATAGCCGAATATAGCACTTTTAACATGTCAACATATTTTTTCATCATACAAGCTTTGAGCACTCTAATGTATACAACACTTTTAGATTGACAACACATATCATCTAACTGCAGCTTATTGAATCATCAAACTCATATCACAAATGGCATTGTAACAATGCATGTAAACCCTAAGACCTTTTAACAGTTCAAGTAGACTTGTTTTGTTTCTCGTTTTAGAAGGTGGCACGTTAATGAAATGGATTTTAAAATCATAGAACGATTTAAATTATCTATGGTAATAGCAGTAATATTGGGAAATTTAAAAGTTAATAGTTTACCGCCAACTTTAAAAATTGGCGCTATATTTTCTGAAAGTCAGAGACACGGTGCAACAGAATTGGCTTTTAAGTATGCCGTTTACAGCATTAATCGAGATAAAGGTTTACTTCCAGAAACAAATCTACTTTATGATATACAATACACAAATGAATTGGACTCATTTCATGCCTGCGAAAAAGGTAAAAAACAAATAATTAAAAATCAATAATAATAAAACATTATAACAAACGGGCTTTCAATTGTGTAGTGTGTAAACAAATTAGTTATGGCGTTCAGGCTATATTTGGCCCTTCCAACAGTTTAATAAGTTCACACGTACATTCGATATGTGATGCCTTAGATTTGCCACATTTAGAAACACACATTGACACCGATAATGAGGTTGGCTCCAGAGAAGAATTTGCTATAAATTTACATCCCTACCAGACATACATAAACGACGCATTTATGGATGCCATGCATTATTTAAACTGGACTAAAGTTGGTATATTACACGAAAAACACTATGGTATGTACCTACATATAATGTAAGCGATATTTGTTAATACGGGTCGCTCTTATAATAAGCGCTATAAAATGGGGAAATATTAACTTAAAATTGTGAAAAATAAGGCGAAACTTTACTTTTATTCTGTATGTATGTATGTATGTATGTATGTATGTATGTATGTATGTATGTATGTATGTATGTATGTATGTATGTATGTATGTATGTATGTATGTATGTATGTATGTATGTATGTATGTATGTATGTATGTAGTATGTATGTATGTATGTATGTATGTATGTATGATGTATGTATGTATGTATGTATGTATGTATGTATGTATGTATGTATGTATGTATGTATGTATGTATGTATGTATGTATGTATGTATGTATGTAGTATGTATGTATGTATGTATGTATGTAGTATGTATGTATGTATGTATGTATGTATGTATGTATGTATGTATGTATGTATGTATGTATGTATGTATGTATGTATGTATGTATGTATGTATGTATGTATGTATGTATGTATGTATGTATGTATGTATGTATGTATGTATGTATGTATGTATGTATGTATGTATGTATGTATGTATGTATGTATGTATGTATGTATGTATGTATGTATGTATGTATGTATGTATGTATGTATGTATGTATGTATGTATGATGTATGTATGTATGTATGTATGTATGTATGTATGTATGTATGTATGTATGTATGTATGTATGTATGTATGTATGTATGTATGTATGTATGTATGTATGTATGTATGTATGTATGTATGTATGTAATGTATGTATGTATGTATGTATGATGTATGTATGTATGTATGTATGTATGTATGTATGTATGTATGTATGTATGTATGTATGTATGTATGTATGTATGTATGTATGTATGTATGTATGTATGTATGTATGTATGTATGTATGTATGTATGTATGTATGTATGTATGTATGTATGTATGTTAAAATTGAATATTTTTAATGCAACAGTTTGAACAAAAGTTTTGTTGTAATATTCTTTTCGAAGTAATGAACAATTGATATTATTAAGCACTCATATAAAAATTAGTATTATCTAAATATAATACATACATATAAATTAATATTGAATACATAAATAAAAGTTTTCGTTGGGTAATGGTAGGTACCCAGCGAAAACTTACATTGAAAAGTAATGAATTAAAAAGCTAAAAAATCCCATTTTCACTACTTATTCATTAGCATTTTAACTCTTCATTTGAAGACATTCATACTTTATGGCAGCTCTCTCAGAGGTCTGTTGTGTTTTTACAGGGGTGTTCGTTATTGTAACCCCCATTTTACCATAAATTCTCAAGTCTGTAGGCGACTGTAGGGGCCAATGCTATGACCTCAATCATAGCTATGACCCCAATCATTAAAAATATCCCGATAAAATGGCTTCATAACATCAGTAGACATTTCGGTATTCATGTTAGGTACCATTTATTTTATATATGTTCCGTATGCCTTCTGATGAGAAATAAAAGATTTCCATCTCCAAATTTCATAATGGGCATTATGTCGTTGTCTTTTAATGGTGCATTTGGTTTTCTATGTACATGCTTTGGCCGATAAGATCCAAGAATATTTTTTAAAGAGCTATGACCAATTATGGACCGATCGGAAAAAAATTTCACAGTAATATTTCTGTATATAAGAGCAATGCTTGTACCAAATTTTATATAGGATATCTTAATTTAGTAATGAGTTATTTGGGTTTAAGTGGTTTGTTTAATACTTAAAGTCAGTTTCTGGACCAAGATGTCCCTTAAAAATTTACAAATTGAAAATTATCTTTAATTAGGAAATTTTGACTAATTTGTAGAAACATTTAGGAAACTTTTTTTGAGAAATTATACTGAAATCATCATTCTCTATCACTGGTAAGGAACTAAGGACACTTTCAAATTAGTTGTTTTATTTTTCCCATGTGCAGTTGATTTAAAGAACTGTTCAGTTTTAATTCGGTCACACTGTACTTTGAATTGTAGTGCCCCTGTTGTATAGAGGCAAAAGGCTTCGGGGAATTTTATTAACTACAAAAATACGTATCATTAACCGTACAAAAAGGGATTTTCTTTCTATTTGAAAAAGTACAGTCAATTGAAGAAACTCTGAAAAGATTATGAAAAATTCTGCACAAAATCATGAAAAATTTGGGCTCATTGAAAGATTTAAAATTCCTTTAAAAATAACAAAATTAAGTTTTTTTCTGCCCTAAAAAATATGAAGAATCCTTGAATCTTGACAGAGAAAACAAAACAACTTTTAATTTGACAAACAATTTTGAGTAGTTCATTAAAGAGTAAAACAACCGTTTCTGTCTCATCATTGTTTCTCAAAAATACATCCATTTATACAAACGTATGTTTAAACATATTATTTTTATTCATTAGCATTTATGCATCCACACTAAAGTTTTGTCTGAATTTAGACACCACTTATTAAATCCGAAGAAATAAGGGTCAAATATCGTCAGATGTACAAAGCAGATACCCAATTAATTTTACTTATTAAAATATCCACGTCTTCCTCTAATTAAAACAAATTTCGGAATTTGTAAATGGTAAATGGAAAATATGTGGTGGAGTTATTCAAAATCATTATTTAATTTGAAAAGCTTATAATAAATACGGCGCTACATACAGAAAAAGTTGTGCAGAATTTTATAATTTAAATAATTTTATAAAAGTATAAAAAGATATCAAAAGATCAATTTATCCAAATTGTATATGAACAATGCTTTCTATGCATCATTTGAGAGGTCTACCTATATAAGATTTGCAAAAGTGGTGTCTTTCGGGACACACAAATGACGGTTCTATAGTTGAAACTAAAAGTCGACTTTTTGCATTTAGTTAAAAGTCGACTTTTCGATTTTTTACATTTTATGAAAAGTCGATTTTTCGACTTTTAATTAAAATTCTACTTTTAGTATTTTATAAATAGTCGACTTTTCGACTTTGCGACCTTTTCCGACTTTTCGACTTTTACCAACTTTTCGACTTTTTGACTATTTTCGACTTCTTTCGAACTTTTTTCGACTATTTTTTGACTTTTTTCGAGTTTTTCCGACTATTTTAGAGTTTTTGACTTTTTTTCCACTTCTTTAAAATTTCCGACTATTTTTGCTTTTTTATACTATTTTCCAGTTTTCGACTTTTCGACTTTTTTCGACTAATAGACTTTTTTAGACTTTTCAACTTTATTCGACTATTATTTACAAAGTCGACTTTTTTCATAGACGATAGTCGAGTTATCGACTTTTTTGGAACAAAATAGTCGACTTCGACTTTTTAACTCTTTTCGACAAAAAGTAGATTGTTCGATTATTCGAAAGTCGATTTATATAACCCTACTAATGAGTAATCAAATTCATATCTTCATGGTTTTTTAGATTTGGGCTGCATTTAAAAAATGGCAACCAAATTTCATAGATTTGTATTGTTATCTCGATTAACAATAAATTTAAATTTTATCTTTTTGATATAAAACTCGATTTGGAAAATATGGTCTTTATTGTTTTCTAAATTTGAGAGTTATTTAAGAGTTATATAAATAGAAATTTTAAGGGGATATATGAATGATTTTCTAGATAGATTTAGGTGTTATTAGATGAACCACAGCCGATTTAAAATTCGAATTTTAGTGAAAAAGTAATATGAATGTCATGAATTCCAGGAAAGAACACAGAAAAACTGACAATTTTGACCTCATGTCTTCCAATTTCCTTCATATTATCAATATATGTTCTTTATGTAGAAAATAAAATAACTCAGTTTTTTATTTTGAAAAATTTGAAGAAACGCGATTTTTGTGGCGGTTTTAATTTGTTCGAAAACTTCAAAAAATTAATAGGTATAAAACTTTGAATGTTCATATCTTTGAGAGGTTATGTCGGATTTTGTTGATTTAAAACACAATCTAATGCTATGGCTGTGTTTTTTCATTCTAATATAATTTTTATACACTAATACCCCGGTTTGCGTCGCCTCGTTCTGCGTCTGCTTCGAAGTTGCGTCTTTTTAAAATTTATGTGATTTCGAAGTTGCGTCGTTTTTGTTTCAGTTTGCGTCACATGTTTTGAAGTTGCGTCGTTAGTTCTTCGATTTGCGTCGTTAATACGAAAATGTTTGTACAAAGCTAAAACAGAAAAAGGGGATTTCCTGTTTAAATCTAGTGCAAATTCGAAGTTGTGTCCTTTTAAAATTTCTGTGACTTCGAAGTTGGGTCGTTTATGTTTCAGTTTGCGTCGTTAATATGAAAATGTTTGTACAAAGCTCAAACAGAAAAAGGGGATTTCCCGTTTAAGTCTAATGTTAATACATACATAGATATGTATTTATGTTGTCTGATGGTAGCAAGTTGTAGGTCGTTAGTAGTTACAAATTACATTTGCTGAAGTGAAGTTGATCTAAATATTTTGCAGCAATGAGTCAAAAAAGAAAGCAATTATGCTTAGAACAAAAGCTTGACATTTTAAAACGTTTTAAATCAGGAGAAAGGGCTGTTGATATTGGAAGAAACCTTGGACTAGCCCCTTCTACAATAAAATCAATTTGTTCCAGAGACGCTGATAAAATTAAAAAATTTGCTGAAACCGCATCATCGTTACAACATAAACAGGTTACCAAAATGAGAAGTTCTTTAATGGAAAAAATGGAGTCACTTCTTAACATTTGGATAGAAGATCAAAATCAGCGAAGAATACCATTAAGTCAAATGGTAATTCAAAAGAAAGCACTAACTTTATTTGAAGATCTGAAAGAAGATTATCCATTATCAAGTGCCGAAAGTGCGGAAGAATTTGATGCAAGCAGAGGTTGGTTTGACCGTTTTAAAATCCGTGGAAATTTGCATAGCATTGCATTAAAAGGAGAATCTGCTAGTGCTGATACTTCAGCTGCAAAAAAGTTCAAACTTGAATTAAAAGCAATTATTGAAGAAGGTGGGTATTCTGCACAACAAGTTTTAAACGCTGATGAAACGGGACTTTTTTGGAAACGTTTGCCAGGAAGAACGTACATTTCTAAATCCGAAAAATCTTCGCCAGGTTATAAATCTAGCAAAGATAGACTTATCTTCTTTTGGGAGGAAATGCAGCGGGAGATTTTAAATTTAAGCCATTTTTAATTTACCACTCTGAAAACCCGAGAGCTTTTAAAAATGTTAAAAAGGGCTAGCTTTCTGTTCATTGGCGTGCAAATAAAAAAGCATGGATGACTGCATCCTTATTTAGAGATTGGATGAACAATTGTGCTGCTCCCGAGCTAAAGGCTTGTTGTTGTTCAAAAAATATTGAGTTTAAAATGCTCTTGTTACTTGACAATGCACCAGGTCATCCTGTTTTTTCAGACGATTATTTGGAAAATATTAATGTTATTTTTATGCCCCCAAATACAACATCTGTGATACAACCAATGGATCAAGGTGTTATATCCAACTTCAAGTCATACTATCTGCGTCGAACATTTCATCAACTTCTAAAAGCAACTGACGGAGATAACATGCCATCCATGAAAGAGTTTTGGAAGAATTACAATATCCTGATGGCTATTGAAAATATAAACCTATCTTGGAAAGAAGTAAAAGAATCGTGCATGAACGGAACTTGGCGTCAATTATGTCCCGAATGTGTTCTCATAGATATGGAAGATATTAATGATGTTCCACACACATGTAAAGAACTTGCAGAATCAGCTAGAAATGCAAATTTTTATGGAATGGAAGAACAAGATATTAATGATCTCCTATTATACGACCCAGAGTTAAATTGCAACCAAAGTTTGACTACAATTCAACGTAACAATACGCTGGACAATCAAATACTTCCGCTTCAGATCGAAGCAGAAAAAAAAGCTTACTGCTGCTAAAATTTCTGAAGCGATGCAGCTGATATCACAAGCAATGGACATTTTTGAAAACAATGATCCGGACGAAGTGTCTAGAAATGTGACCGAAGTTATAAATTGTTATAAAGAAATTTATTTGAAAAAAAAAGCGTTACAATCCAACAATCGTTAGACAAGTACATAACAAAATCAGCAAGATTGACACATCCCCCCGTTGATTTGGTCGATTTAGATGACTAAAGTTAAAAAAAATACGATAAGACTTTTGATTTTATTCTAAGAATTCCTTATTTTTAATTTTAATATTTTTGTTATGTTTTTTTTTTGCGTTACTCCAATGAATTGTTATATTTTTACAATAATAAAAACCATTTAAAAAAAATATTTTTTATTGAAAAACCTATTTTTTCAGCTAAAATTATGAATTTCGGAACCAATTAAATGAAAATCAATACAAATGCATGGAAAATCGTGCTTCGTTTTGCGTCGTTTCGGTTTGCGTCGCGTTTCATCAGGCCCTATTAGCGACGCAAACCGGGGTATTAGTGTATTAAAAAGTTGAAGATTATGCATTTCTTATGGAAATGCACTTTTTGAATGCATTTTTGAAATCGTTCTCCCTGTTTAGCATTTTTAAAAAGTGCATTAATCGATTATTAGAATCTTTTTATGCAAAATATAAAAATATTTTTTGTGACGTGCAGTATATCTATTTTTTCGATTTTTTAAAATGTTCTATATTAGGAAATTTTTAAATTTTATTGATATTTTACGCATTTAACAGAATTAAAAACTGCTTAAAATACAGTACTGATCAGAATTGGAGTGCAAATATTTAAATTCGATTACCACTAACTTTCATCAAAATGCATTTCAAAAAAATATTTTTTAAGATAAATGCATTTTTGATGCAAATGCATATTGTGTGCATTTTCTACATTGTTCTCCATGTTTAACATATATTGTAAGTGCATTATTGATAAATCTATAGTTTTTATACCCTTCATCTTCGTGAGAAGGGTATATATAAGTTTGTCATTCCGTTTGTAATTTCCAAAATATAATTTTCCGACCCTATAAAGTATATATTTTCTGAATCCTTATAGATAGCGGAGTCGATTAAGCCATGTCCGTCTGTATGTTTATCTGTCTGTTGAAATCAGTTTTCTGAAGACCCCAGATATCTTCGGGATCCAAATCTTCAATAATTCTATCAGACATGCTTTCGAGAAGTTTCCTATTTAAAATCAGCAAAATCCGTCCATAACAACGGAGATATAAGCAAAAATCCGAGACAACCTCTGAAAATTTCATAAAAAATAAGCAACAACAACACTGTTTATTCATTGCGTTGTGTATTTTGTTTTTGTTTCTTGGTGTATTCAGTTTCGTATGTTTGAATAGCTGTGTGTTTCATTGCCATGAGTATGTTGTGTTTGTTTCTTGGTGTATTCAGTTTCGTATGTTTGGATGGCTGTGTGTTTCATTGCCTTCTGTATACTGTTTTTGTTTCTTGGTGTATTCGTATTTTTGGATGTCTGTTGGTTTCATTGCGTTGTGTATTTTGTTTTTGTTTTTTGTGTACTTCGTTTCGTATGTTTGGATGTCTGTTGGTTTTACTGCCTTGTGTATTTTGTGTGTTTATTTCGTTTAGCGTTGTTGTTGTTTAAGGGCCCTTCATACGGTAACACTTTACGTACGACAAGTCTAATGAAAAAGTAAAATGAAATTCCATCCTTATGACAAAAAAGAGAATAAAAGTCGTATGATTTATATTTTTTGTGTTTACACGATTGGTATAAAACAATAACAAAGTAAGATGGAACAGCTGTTTCACTTTTTTTGTATGTGTTTACATAAACATACATCCCTGATCTAATGCGACTTGGTTGTTTTTTTAATCATTTCAAAAAATGAAGAGAGCCATACGACTGTCAAATTTTCCATCCGTATTTTCTCTCAATGTGTGATGGTTTCATTACATATTGCGTTTAGACGATCCCATCCGTTCTCTTCTACACAAAATTTTGACAGATCATATTACTTGTTTGCTCGTGTGAAGGGGTGATATTGTTGGGAAAATGAAATAAATTTAAATTTTATAAAATTTATATTTTTTAAATACACTATGGTGAAGGGTATATAAGATTCGGCACAGCCGAATATAGCACTCTTACCTGTTTTTATATAAAATAGAAATGTTTATATTTATGATGGGCATTTGATCGAACTGGAACTAAAAAAAAATTATTTTCAAAATATAGCGAAAAATGATGCTTGAATATTCGTTTAATAAAAAAAATATTTTATATAACATAAAAAACAGCAAATTTTGATTTATGATATTTTAAAAAACTGTCAACAGAGAGAACGACTTGGAAAACGCACTCAAGGTGCACTTGCATCAAAAATGCATTTATCTTCAAAAATATTATTTAGAAATGCATTTTGATGAAAGTGTACGTAATCGAATTTAAATATTTGCACCTCAATTCTGATCAGTACTGTACTTTAAGCAGTTTTAAATTTTGTTAAATTCATAAAATATCAATAAAATTAAAAAATTTCCTAATATAGAACATTTTAAAAAATCGAAAAATATATATTTTGCATAAAAAGATTCAAATAATCAATTATTGCACTTTTAAAAAGTTTTAAACACGGAGAACGACTTCAAAAAATGCATTCAAAAAGTGCATTTCCATAAAAAATACAATATCTTAAACTTTTTAATATAAAAATTATATTGGAATGAAAGAGAACAGCCATAGCATTAGATTGTGTGTTAAATCAAGAAAATCAGATATCAACTCTCAAAGAACCTTTAAAGTTTATACCTTTTTGATTTTTTGTAGTTTTAGAACAAATTAAAATCGCAATAAAACTCGCGTTTTTTTTGAATTTTTAAGAATTTAATTTATATATGTCTTATTTGTCTAATAGAGTATGAGTTTACAAAAAATTAAAGAAATCTGAAGATCATCGGTCAATTCTTAATTGATTTCTCATGGAATTCATGATATATTATCAGGGATGGAAAATGAGATTTTGTTTCAGTATCAAAAAATATTTCAGAGGGTACTTTTTTGGCCCTCAGAGTACTAAAATCATTTTTTGGCTAAAAATTAAGATAAACATTTCACTTCGAGGATCATGTTGGTCATTCCTTAGGTACATTTTTATTTAGAAATTTTTATACGGAAGTAGAAAAGCCATTATGTGTTGATATGATGAATCTTTGTCCGTCCCTCAATGTTAACCTTTTAGATATAATTTGATGAAATTTGCTACATAATTTCTTGCCCAAGGAAATGGTTACATGATATCCCATAGGTACCATAAGTACAAATATTACACCGATACTGTACTTTGTAAATATCTTAAATTTAAAGCAGTCATTATACAATTTGTTATATTTCAATATTTCAGGCCACATTTGACCCTAGGCCTTATACGAGAATGAATTTAGAAATTCAACTTAACGTTAATAATTGAGCTACAAATATTATTATCGATGAAAAGTTTGTTTATTGTCAATAAATCGCTTTAATATGTACATAATATGTATTAAATTAAAATCCGACGTAGGTGTCATTTTTTAAAAAATTAATTGTCCTATAAAATTCTATACATTGCGCTCCATACCATGAGACCTTATATAGGATATTTACTCATACATCCGATTCTGAATATGACAAGAAACAATAATTTGATTTAAAGTTCAAATATTTTTGACCAGAAACTTCTTAATTATCTTTGGTTAAATGCCTAATTTCAAAACATTTGTTTTAATGTGGAATATTTTTGCAAAATTTAAATTTCTGGTAATTTTATCATAAAATATTTACAACGGAATTTTAATTAGATTAATATTCATATAATGTCAATCAAGATAAAAATAAGTACAATTTCCGATTCCATTTCGAAATGAGCTGCATTGATAATTTGCAAAACATACTTCTAAAAAAGTCGTTTTAAAAGTAGATCTTTTAAGTTCTGGTAATATTGAAGAGAATTCCATTACTCTATAATTTTATTAGCTGTTTTTTCTAGAACTTTTAGTTGATGCATTTTTGAGAATTATATGTAAATATGTGCCAAAGCATTCTTGTAATTTTAAATATGAATAATATGATACATTGTTTTAAAGATACTTTGAGAGTATCAAATAAGACTCGGGAGTATCACGGTATTTTTGAACATAAAATAGTATCAAAAAGAGTACGATCGTACTAATTTTGCCATCTCTGCTGTTAAGCAACTGAAGATCATTTTTTGTATTTTTACGCTCTTGCTATGAGTTTTGCTTACGATCGGGTAGTGTACGTGTGAATTGCCGAAAATCTTCGTAATTTGAACAATATGAACGCGCAACGCTGTTTTAGACTACTAAACGGCTGAACCGGTTTTCTTCAAATTTTCACAGCGAATTCCTGCATGTCTAGAATAGGTAATGGGCTACTTTTTATTTTGAAATTCATAGTGGGCGGGGAGCCACGCCCATATTACGAAAATATTAAATCCGTATATTTGAGATAATACAACAGTTAGAGTCCTCAAATTTTGTCGGAGCCACTTTAATGTCAATATGATTATTATAACTATTACAGTTAGAATCTTAAAAGTTTATACGAATAACTTTAACATCCACTATTATATTCTTCAAATTTTTCATAGATAGATAGAAATTGGCGATATATAAAAACTGGCGAACTTGCAATAATTTGCTTGACATCTCTCATATGTAACATATTGCAAATCTGGAAAACTATTGTGGTTAGAATCTTCAAAATCGTTAAGTAGGTTTTTTATATATACATATTGCTTTTGGGATAGCAAAGCACACTGGGAATAGCTAGTTTTTATAAATATATATAAATTGGAAACATAATCTTCTTTGAGTGGGCTTTTCAGCGATTTGAAAAAAATACCTAATATTTTTCAAATTACAAGTTCACCTGTGTTTCAAACATATAAAAACGTTTCGGTATTTCTTAGAAATTGAAAACAATTTTAAACAAGTAAGAAAGTATAGTCGGGCGTGGCCGACTATATGATACCCTACACCAGTTATGAATATTAAATGTGATTTATTTTTCATACTATCGCATTTATCTTCAATATTCCCTTGTTCCGATACATTTAAGCAATTTATGGATGAAAAACTAATTTTCTGAAAGAGGCTTTATATGGGGGCTAGGGGCAAATATGGACCAAGCCCGATAAAATTTTGTGAATATATTTATATTTACATAATAATTTATTGTGCTGAATTTCATCGCGATATTTGTGTTTATAAGTTAATTTGGGACATTCAAGTAATTTTCTGAAGGGGACTTTGTATGGGAGCTAGGGTCAAATGTGGCCCGATCGTTATGAAATTTGGCAGGGTTATCAAGACATCTATAAAACTTAGTTGTGCCGTATTTTATCGATATATCTGTATATTTAACATAATTATGAGCTCAGAAGCCCTTTTCGGGGGGTTCTGTTCTATGGGGGCTAGGTGAAATAATGGACCGATTTTAACCATTTTCAATAGGCTTCGTCCTTGGGTCAAATAAAACGTGCGTGCCAAATTTCATCCAATTATCAGCCAGATGGACGGACGGACGGACGGACATAGCTTAATCGACTCAGAAAACGATTCTAAGCCGATTGGTATACTTTAAGGTGGGTCTAGGACGAATATTTTTGTATTTACAAACATCAGCACAAATCCAATATACCCTCCCCACTAAAGTGGTGTAGGGTATAAAAAGTATTTGCTAATACGGATTCCCTTATATTTTAAAAGATTAAATATTCCAGAATTCACAGTTTCTACTAAAGTTATTGTTATGTTTTGATATTTGATGATTTCTGACAAATTCCATTTTTTCATAATTTTAGATTTTCGTTTTTTTCCAGAATAAACACGATTGGGTTATATTCCCCAAAGATTTTCCATGGGGTTTGCACCTAGTTAGCACTACTGACTACTGTAAAACATGTAATTTTTTAGAGTTAAACCACTTTTTGGAAAATTATATATAAATGCGTTGTCTTGTTGAAAATTTAGTTTGTGTAAAGGCAAAAGATTAATTTCTAGAGATCTGGCGTCGAATGAAACAAATGGCATTCGGAGGCACACGTCGGTGCAGAAAGCTGCGCAGACCATCAGAAATCCACCACCAAAGTTTCTTTTGGTAAAGTGTAGGGAATCCTTGCTCATATATCTCCAATATCTTTAATTTCTTGCTGGACAATCCGGACACCACTTATTTTCCTCGAAAATATAAACTAATGTAAAATTCACAGTTGTTTTTCCATTTACAAAAAATTAGATAGAGTCATACTTGGGCCAAATTTGCTTGGATGTTTTCTTAGGCGAACTGTAGGTTTGCAGTTACATGATGCGGTACTAACCACGGAACTTGCGTCATTTTTAAATATTTCGAATTATCTCTTTCTGAAATTATCCTCCACACTGTTGTTTTAGACACTAAAATGTTATGTTTATGCTTTTATGTTTTTTATACCCTTCACCTTCGTGAGAATGGTATATATAAATTTGTCATTCCGTTTGTAATTTATATAATATAATTTTATAAAGTACTAGCTATACCCAGTGTGCTTTGCTACCCCAAAAGCAATATGTTCAGATGAAGATATTCAGATGAATATTTAAGTTCTTCGTGCAAAATTTGAACAATTTAGTTCCATTAGTTTCCCATATAAACTAATTTTTGTATTTAATTAATATGGGTGGTGCCGCTCCCCTTATGGGTAGTCCGCCAAGTTATTACCCAAAATGTTTAGATGGATGTTAAAGTTATTAGTGCAAAATTTGAAGATTCTAACTGTAATAGTTTCCAAGATAAACGAATTTTTGTATTTGATTTATATGGAAGGTGCCACGCCCCCTAATGCTAGTCCGCCTACTTTTTGTCCTAAATAATCATACTGACACTAAAGTGGCTCCGACAAAATTTGAGGACCCGAACATGGAATTTCAAAATAAAAAGCAGCCCATTACCTATTCCAGCCATGCAGACATACGCTATGAAAATTTGAAGAAAATCGATTCAGCCGCTTAGTAGTCTATAACGTTCAAACATACAAACAAACACACATTATTTTTATATAAATAGAAGATAGATATATATGAAACAGACTGTATGTTTGTTTGTTACGCTTTCACGGCAAAACTACTGAACCGATTTACATGAAATTTGGACAGCTAATAGGTCTAACCGCAAAAGGAACAAAAGGCTATATAAGATCTTGATCGGATGCCACGCCCCTTTTTACGCCCACTATTATTACACCAATTTTGCAATCACAATATGCAAAAACTACTAAACCGATTAACCTGAAATTTTGCATACCGATAGGTATAAGCTTGGAAAGAACTATATGCTATATATAAAAACTTGATCCGATGCCACGCCCTTTCTACGCCCACTTTTTATAAAACTACCCTTACCTATATCTTATCCTATAATTATATTGTTGCGCTTTCACGGACAAACTACTGAACCGATTTACATGAAATTTAGAACACTAATAGTTCTATTCTAAAGTTGCTCACTTTTTTCTATATATGTCATTGTTATACAAAATTTTAATTCGAGAGTTACAGAAAACTAATAGGTCTGATCTCAGGATCGGACGCCACGCCCTTTTTTACACCAACTTTTTGTAAAACAATCATTAAACCAAATTTACGTTCAGGCATACAAAAAACTACTGATTCGATTTTCATGAAATCTGTTATAATGAATGTTGTGGAATAAACAGTACGACACATTACATCTTCAATACCCATAATATATAATAATAAATATATATGAAACTCTTTTTTTACTTTTTCACTACATAACTAATAAACCTATTTACATAAAATTTGGCGTTTAATAAATAGGTCTAACCTCAGAAGTTAACAAGTTAGAGTGCTATATTTGGCTATGCCGAATCTTAAATACCCTCCTCCAGCAAGCTACTTTTTATTAAAACCCATTTAACATCTAATTTTTAGATAACTTGACTTGATATAGGAGCTACGACCAATTACGGGCCTCTCCAGAAAAATTTCGTAGAGTGCTTCATATGTACCTACACAAAACATATTTGTGTCGAATTTTATCAAGATACCTTTATTTGACAATTAAATATGTGCGTTCAAGTGATTTTCGTAAGTGGGCCTTATATGGGAGCTATGACTAATAATGGACCGATCCGAAAGTAGAATGATTTGTATGTACACAAAACATATTCCGCTCGAATTTTATCACAAAAGCTTTATTTGTCAATGAAATATGTGTGTTTAGGTGATTTTTTGGAAGTGGACCTTACATGGGAGCTATGATTTCTATTCTTATTATATTTCTATGTACAAAATTTTGTGTTGATACCGATATATTTGAGGGAGTTATTAACGATAAACTTATATCCTGGAATAGACGTCATGAAATAACTCCCCACGAAATAACTCCCCAAAACAAAACATGAAATAACTCCCTAAAAATTTGTTCAGAAAGCAAATACAACGAAATTTGGGGATTTAATTCGTTTTTTGGGGCATTATTTCACATTTAAAATGGGGAGTTATTTCATTATGAAATAATTCCTCAAAATTCAAAAATGAAATAAATCCCTAAAAATATTTTTAGGGAGTTATTTCATTATATTACTTTTGTCACACCAAATAAAAAATATATGTCTGATAGACGGCCTTCAGCCGGGTGCAAGGGATTTTATCCTCTGGGGTACATTGGACACCGGCTTCGCTAAGAATACACTCTCCCTGTATCAAGAGTGTTCGGTACTAGGCCAGCTATTTAGGAAATCTTTACTAAGTGAAGCCGGTGTTGGTCATATTATAGAGTGGTAAATCCTTGCGTCCGGCCGTACGCCGTCTATTTAGGAAATATTTACTAAGCGAAGCCGTTGTTGGACATACCATAGAGTAGAAAGTCCTTGCGCTACTCTATGAAATAAGTCCCCAAATTTGAGGTCTTATTTCATTTTTGTTTTGGGGAGTTATTTCGTGGGGAGTTATTTCATGACGCCCCGGGAATATACACCTTTGTATGGAGGCTTTGGGAAATATTGGAACAATTGTTATGAGTTTGAACATACTTGATCCCTGGCAGAAACAAATAATGTGTGACAAAATTCATCGAAATATCTTTGGTAATTTCTAAGAAAACTACTTAAGAATTGGGAAAAAAACTTTTTTTTTTCGAGGTAGTCTGAAATTTTTACTCATAACTTTTTACGTCGTGAACCGATTTTATTGATTTTCAATAACAAACTGTACCGGATAATAAAGAATGTTTTGAGTGAACCAAATTTCTAGGCTAAATATAAAAAAACATGAACCGATTTTCAAGAAATTTGGCAATATACAGTGTTTGAGGAAGAGAATGTTTAATACACCAAATCCGAATAAATACACCTATAGCACTAATTTCGGGCCTGTTGTGATCTTAATGAAATGCAATGACCTTTTTCCGTCCACTTTTTGTTACATTTATAATGCTAAAGCACATGATTTATAATTCTCATAGTATATGAGAATTATTATTTAATTAAATTTTTAATCAAAAATTTATTTTTATATGAAAACTCTAAAATGTTTGTAGATCCTTAACTAACTTTACGATTAGGTAAAATAAAAATCTGTATTCAATTTAATTTATTATAAAAAATCGATTCAATTTAATTTATTATAAAAAATCGAGCAGATTACAGATTTTTATTTAAAATCTGTAATCTGCTGTATATTCTCAGAAAATAACTATTTTAAAACAGAATCTTTATTAGATCTTAAATGAATGTCTACGATGCCACATTTGTATGCAGAATAACAACTACTGAACAAAAACCGCTTCTAAAATAGGGAAAATAATATATTCATATTCATTTTTACTCAAATTCGAATTTTAAATCGGCTGTGGTTCCTACCTTTAACACCTAGGTTTAGGTAAGAAGGGCAGCCACTCAATCAAACATGAGTGGCTCACTTGGGTCCACCTAGTTGCGGTCCCGTTGTGTTACCCTAGTGGTCGTAGGAGTTCAATTGATTTTCACTCTCTACTTCCAGTTTTAAACCAACCAGTTTGATTTACAAAGTTTAGGATATTCTTTAGACATATCCCAGATAGCTCATCCAGACAAGATAAAGCAGAAAGGCCGAAACATTGTTCTCTGCTTTCATTGAATGATGGGCAATTACAGAGAAGGTGAGGTATTGTTTCCTCTTCCTCCTCATTGTTACAACTTCTACAGTAGTCGTTATATTCGAGACCCATTCTTCTGGCGTGATTGCCAATAGTACAGTGTCCCGTTATGACTGATACCAGCACTCTTATCTGTTCCCTGCGAAAGCTTAATAGTAAGCTTGACCTGGGAGCATCATATAGAGGCCAAATTGACCTCGAATTGAGACAGGTGGTTTCACTGAACCATCTGATTTGAGCCATCTCATATAGTTCAGTCTGAACCAGTAGCTTACAGTTAGTAAGAGAGATACCAGTAAATGCGTCGATTTCATCCTCCCCTCTCATCGCACCATTCCTGGCAAGTTCGTCAGCTATACAGTTTCCCCGACAATTACTATGTCCAGGAACCCATATTAGCGTTATCCTAGAATGTCTCGCTATCTCATTCAAAGATACCCGGCATTCTTCGGTTAACCTAGATGTCGTAAAGACACCCGCTAGATTTTTGATCGCAGCTTTGCTGTCCGTATATATACATATATCACCCGATATTTGATAATACCTCAGCCAGTTGGCGACTCGTTTAATAGCAGATATCTCTGCCTGTAAAATACTACAATAATTAGGTAGCCTAAAAGGGGATTTGATTCCAAATCTTTCAATGTAAAAGCCACCACCCACTCTTCCACTCCTCTTGGAGCCGTCAGTGAAAACATTTGTTACACCATCAGTTGAGTGTGACTCGTGTACTGAATTCCTATTGGGAATTCGGATGTGAAAGCGTCTGTCGAAGTGAGGTTTCGCAACGCAATAGTCTACATTAAGATGCAAGGACTCGAAGTGTTTAATTATTCGTGAGTGCCCTATACCTCTACTACCGGACCACGAACCACACGCGTTTAGTCTGATTGCAGAATTAAGGGCTAGTTGAATCGCCATCAGGTCAGCTGGTAACCAGTTCATTATGGTTAGCAGGGCCTTCGTTGGCGTCGTCCTCATTGCTCCCGTGATCAGGATTGCAATATTTCGTAAGGTACGTTCGATGGCTGCACAATGAGAAGCGTTTTCCAATGCCTGCCACCATACAATAACACCATAGAATAGTATGGGCTTAAGAACCGCTTTGAAGATCCAGTTGATACCTTTAGGGTTGACGCCCCAGTTTGAACCAACTGCCCTCTTGCAGGTGTAAATAGCTATATTTGCCTTATTTATCCTGTTTTGGATGTTCATATTCCAGGATAGTTTACTGTCAAGGATTACTCCAAGGTATTTCGCATGATCAGTGAGATTGAGTCTTATTCCGTTTAACTTTGGAAGCATAAAGTTTTCAATCTTATACTTCCTTGTAAAAAGAACAAGTTCAGTTTTCAGTGGATTTACACTGAGGCCACAGGTAACACTCCACTTGCTAAGCAAGTTAAGAGCAGATTCCATGCAGTTTGATATAGTATCTAGGAATTTGCCAGATACCACTACCGCGACATCATCAGCATAAGCGACAGTCTTAATTCTCCTTTTATCCAGTTCATTTAGTAAGGAGTTCATAGCCACATTCCAGAGAAGGGGAGATAGGACTCCCCCCTGTGGTGTGCCACGACTAGCAAGTCTTGAGACATTGACTCCGCCCATCGTTGCACTTATGACCCTGTTACTCAGAAGTTTTTTAATAAGCTGCTGAGTTTGATGATCAACCCCTAGTCCATCAAGTGCGTCTATAATGGCATAGGGTTCGACATTGTTAAAGGCACCTTCGATGTCAAGGAAGGCAACAAGAGAGTACTCCTTATTCGCTAGTGAACTTTCTACATGTCCCACTAGCGAGTGTAGAGCCGTTTCCACAGACTTGCCTTTGGTATAGGCATGTTGTGATTTGGAGATCAATTCGGTGGGGATGGTTAATCTCAGGTGTACATCAATGACTCTTTCAAGAGTCTTGAGAAGAAAAGACGCAAGACTGATTGGTCTATAGTCTTTTGGTTTGGTATGTAATGTCTTTCCCCCTTTAGGAATAAAGACCACATTATATCTCATCCACATATGAGGGATGTATAGCAACCTTAGGCATGCTTTGTAGATCGATAGCAGCCATGGAGTGACGAGATCTTCATTCTTCTGAAGATCCGCAGGTATAATACCATCTGGACCCGGAGATTTGTATGGGTCGAAACTGTTAAGCGCCCATTGGATTCTCTCTCTATTAATGACTATAGAGCTAGTATCAGGCGCTAAATGAACCGGGTCTACCGTCTCCTCATTAAGAGGTTGACATCCCGGAAAATGAGTGTCCAGCAGCACTTCCAAGGATTCTCTGCAGGACATAGTCCAGTTGCCACAGGGCTTTTGGATATAGCTCGGGACAACATGTGAGGTAGACAGAATCTTGCGAAGTCGGTTGGTCTCGGAGGAACCTTCAACGTTCGTGCAGAAGTCCCTCCACGCCTTCCTCTTCGCATTTCTAGTCAAGGTTTTGAAACGATTCACTGAGGTCTTATAGGGTATCCAGTTATTGGTCCTTTTTGCCTCGTTGAACAGTTTACGGCATACTTTCCTAGCATTTGCTATTTCAGTGTTCCACCATGAGGGTTTGGATTTTCCTCTCTTGATGGAGGGTTTACAGGCAGTTGTGGTCGCCATACGGAAAGCATCCGTTAGGGTGTGAACTGCTGCGTTAATATCCTCAGTACTTTCTAGAGTAGGGAGAGAAATAAGAGACGAGGAAAGCAGGTTATGTTGAACTTCCCAATTCGTCTTCCTTCTATTAAGAATACTATTCATATTCCCTTTTATATTACCAATCATAAAGTCTATATATCGATGGTCTGACAAAGAACAGTCGTTAGATACGGTCCAATGCGTGATACATTCGCGGTGCTTAGCACTCACGAGCGTTATGTCTAGTACCTCTCTTCTGTTAGATACAATAAAAGTGGGTTCTGAACCCCTATTTACTACTTCCAAATTTCTACTAATGATGAAATTGAAAAGTTGCTCACCTCTTGTGTTAGTGTCGCTGCTACCCCAAATACTGTGGTGCGAGTTAGCGTCAGCATATATGATGACAGGGATATTGTGCATATTCGCCTTATCTACCAATCTACGGACATTGTTATTGGGAGGACAATCCCCGTGATCATGGGCCATATAACTAGAAACCAGCCATGTAGTTGTGCCGCCATGTTCTAGTGCGGCTGCGACCGTATCTTCATCACTGAAATCAGATAAGATGAAGATGTGAAGAGAGCTTTTGGCCAGAATACAGGACCTTACTTTACCTGAACTTTTAACATACAGGATTTTATAGTCCTTATGTTGTAGTCCGCAAACCCGATCCTGATGGATCCATGCTTCTTGGACCATTATTAGCTCCTCCCCTCTCTGCGCCACTCGGAGGAGCAATGCAGCTGATGCTGCTTTAGAGTGGTGTAGATTGATTTGAGTCAATCTCACCATCTCCTGGGGTAACAACATCGACGTTGGCGATCTCCTGGGATAGCCCCAGAAGGTCGTCATCGTCGACCTCCTCATCCTTCCGAGTGGAGAGTTTGCTCATCAATTCAGAGACTGACTGAGCATCATCTTTCTCGGAGGGATCAGAGGTTGTGTTGCTAACCGTGTCTTCTATTGACTGCACGGTCACCTCGTCATCTACCTCCACCTTCGGAGAGGGATCGCCCTTGGAATCGCTACGATAAACGTGGAGGAAGATCGTTCCGAAGCCGTAATAGACCTTCCCCTTTGTTTCTCGCAGCGGTTCCAAGGATTCCTTGTTCAGGACTACGATCACATGTCTTGAAGGTCCGTCAGCCTCTGAAACCCTTACAACTTTCCAGTCATTAGTTGGAAGCTGAGGGTTGCAGCACTTTAGGATCTCCAAGATCTCTTCGGGAGTGGAGGGTTCTGACGGTATTTTGGCGATGGATCGAGGCCTGCGTGGTATCTCCTCAGGAGTCACCACATCAAGCTTAGATCCACCCCATACCTCACCCAATAGCGAAATGGCAGACTTGAGCAGCAACGCTGAGCGTTCGTCTGCACAAGTCATTAGTTTAACGTGACCCTGGAACCATCCAGCGTCATCGCATTGAGGAGGAGTGCCTGGGTTCTCTTTGAGCACTTGCCAGAACACTCCCATGAGTTTTTGCTTCACCACATCCCAGTTAGACTGGGATATGGATCCGTCAACATCGCTTCGGTCAATGACGGCCCGAACGAGGCTGTCTTTAGCAACCTCACTGAAGGAGCGCGTCATTGGCTTCTGCGTTTGTTTTGGACGTTTCGTCCCTAATTGCTGGCTTGCAGAAGCTGCTTCCTCCTCTGAACGTTGCCGTTTAGGCGCCGCTTCCGTTTTCACTTCGGCGGGAGGAGAAGCATTGTCGTTGCCAGCGATCTGGGTCTTGGCCCATTGGAGGGAAGCTGATTGCTCCGTGGTGAGTTCCCCGGGTGGTTTGGACCCGAGTAGCTCAATAATCCTAAAGGCGGAACGCCACGTAGTTGCCGCCCGCTTGGAGGGTTTTTTGTGCCGAGTCGATTGTTGATTGCCGGACTTGGCAGGGGGTGGTACATCCCCAGGACAGGAGGATACCGTCACTGAACCTGGAGGTACAATTGGCACTTGGGAAGCTGGTGTAAGAGACGACTTAGCCGACCCCTTATCATCAGTACCCGAAGCAGGGTTTTTAACCGTCTTGGCGGTTTGGGCTGCAGCAGCTTTGGAGGTACTTGCTGAGAAGTCCAGAGGTACCTCGCCACTTGGTGAACAACTACGGATTGTTTTGAATTTTTTACATTCAGCCAATTTGGGTGTACCAAACTGACCTCCTGCGACGCCGGTAACTCGCAAACTAGCCTGACCCGGTGTGGCCGCCTGACTAGTCTGGGTAACAGTCGCATTCGACTTTCCACAGCCCATTACCGTCGCTGTGGAAGTAGGGTCCCCGGAGATTATGAAGCCCCTGACCGGGTACGCGGGGCATGATTCCTTCTTCTCTTCCATTTTTTGTCATAGTGACAGGTGCATTTTTAACCTTCTGCCAGGTTAAACTGCCGATCCCACAGGGGAAACAGACCCAGACCACCAGCCGCCCAATATGGGAACAGACGCTGGTGGATTCAGACGGACTTTACACATTCAAGTGTATGGTTCATAGAACCAGCCGGACTTGCTTTCTATGACCACCCCTCTCAATGAGGGGAGAATAGCCGTGGAAAGCGTCTGATAGCCGTCCCATAGGGAAACAGACGCTACCAGACAGGGGGAGGGTAGTTCTTAGTTTCGCGCTCAAAGTAGACCCGTCTGGAATGGGTGACCCTACCAGGAATAGCCAACTTGTGATGGCCATTCCCTCCAGCATGGCTCTACAGATCATCGCACTTAAGCATCTGCATCACGTCAAGATGACTACCCATCGCAGATGACTACCCATCGCAGATGACCTTTAACACCTAAATCTATCTAAAAAATCATTCATATCTCCCCTTAAAATTTCTATTTATATAACTCTTTAAAAAATTACCTTAAATAACTCTCAATTTGAGAAAACAATAAAGATCCGTAATCACTCATATTTTTTATACAAATCGAGTTTTATATCAAAAATAAAATATTTAAATTTATTGTTAATCGAGATAACAATAAAAATCTATGATCAGGTAAAATGCCATCAAAAAATTATCTTAATATAAATTCGGTTTCCATTTTTCAAATGCAGCTCAAATCTAAAAAATCATGAAGATATGTATTTGACTACTCATTAGTGTCCCGAAATACAGCGCTTTTGCAAATCTTATATAGGTAGACCTCTCAAACGATGCATAGGAAGCATTGTTCATATAAAATTTGGATAAATTGATCTTTCGATATCTTTTTATACTTTTAGAAAATTATCCACCAACTTTTTCTGTATGTAGCGCCGTATTTATTCTAAGCTTTTCAAATTAAATAATAATTTTGAATAACTCCAGCACACATTTTCCATTTACCATTTACAAATTCTGAAATTTATTTTAATTAGAGGAAGACGTGGATATTTTAATAAGTAAAATTATTTGGGTATCTGCTTTGTACATCTAACGATATTTGACCTTTATTTCTTCGGATTTAATGAGTGGTGTCTAAATTCAGTCAAAACTTTAGTGTGGATGTATAAAAGCTAAAGAATAAAAATAATATGTTTAAACATACTTTTGTATAAATGGATGTATTTTTGAGAAACAATGATGAGACAAAAACGGTGGTTTTACTCTTTAATGAACTACTCAAAATTGTTTGTCAAATTAAAAGTTGTTTTGTTTTCTCTGTCATTCTTCATATTTTTTAGAACAGAAAAAACTTAATTTTGTTATTTTTAAAGGAATTTGAAATCTTCTAAATTTTTCATAATATTGTGCAGAATGTTTAATAATCGTTTCAGAGTTTCTTCAATAGTTTATAAAATGCCCCGAAGCCTTTTGTCTCTATACATTACAATTCAAAGTTCAGTGTGACCGAATTTAAACTGAACAATTCTTTAAATTAACTGCACATGGGAAAAATAAAACAACTAATTTAAAAGTGTCCTTAGTTCCCTACCAGTGATTGAGAATGCTGATTTCAGTATAATTTCTCAAAAAAACTTTCCTAAATGTTTCTACAAATTAGTCAAAATTTCCTAATTAAAGCTCGTTTTCAATTTGTAAATTTTTAAGGGACATTTTGGTCTAGAAACTGACTTTAAGTATTAAACAGAATGCAGAAAAATATCATAACTATCTTATCGTTATAAGCTAAATTTTGACATCTATTAAAAAAAGTAAAGTCATTACAGACAGAATGATATTCTCTTTATTTTAGAAGAAACCCGGGCAACGCCGGGTACGCGTAGCTAGTATAGATATATATTCTGGATCCTTATAGATAGCGGAGTCGATTTAGCCATGTCCGTCTGTCTGTCTGTGTGTATGTTGAAATCGGTTTTCAGAAGACCCCAGATATCTTCCAGATCCGAATTTTCAATAATTCTATCGGAAATACGATCGAATAGAACGCTATTTAAAATCAGCCCAATCGGACCATAAATAACGAAAATATGAGTAAAAATCCGAGACCACCTCTGAAAAACAATAAACAAACAAAAACAAATCACAGTAACAAACGGTAAATTTTTTTTATTGTGATTTCTTGTTTATAAACACAAAGCAATAATGAACATCACGTTATTGGCTAGAAATATGAAATTAAGTATGTAGAGCCTGGATTAGGCGGTACTTTTTAGTTTTACAAAAGGTACTTTTTGAATTTTCTATAATATTGAACCTAGAAACATGAAATTTAGCATGTAGGACCTTGACTAGGTAAGAACCTATAAAAGGGGCCTTTGTGGTACTTTTTCGTTCTTCAAAAGGTACTTTTTGAAATTTCAATAATATTGGACCTAGAAACATGAAATTAATTATGTAGAGTCTGGATTAAGTGGGAACCCATAAAAGGGGACTTTTTGTTGCCTTACCGTTTTGCAATTGGTATTTTTTGATTTTTTGTAATAAAATTCGTACTGGCTGTTTTTTAACACATCATGGTGAAGGGTATATAAGATTCGGCACAGCCGAATATAGAACTCTTACTTGTTTAAACTCAAAGTCGAATTAATTGTTGTTTTTACGATTAATATGGTGTATTTCTAGCTGGAGAAAGTGTTTTTTGTCCATAATTTTCACGATAAATCAAAAAAATTTTAGCAACCTTCACAATCCTACCCAATTTTTGAGTAATATCCCTAAATTTAAAAAGTTGGCCTTTAAAGACCAAATTTTTCCTTTATCAGGGTCAGATGAACAAAATCCAAATGGCATATCAAAAATACAACTTTAATTTAATTAATTCATATATGTGGTGCCAAGCCACCCATTGAAAGTCCGCTCGTTATTTTCTAAATGTTCCCATGAATGTCAATGTTCTTCATGTAAAATTTGAAGATTCTAGCTCTAATAGTTTCTCATTTTTCCCCAGATGAAAGCCCACACTTTATCCCCAAAATGTTCAGATGAATATTAAAATAATTTGTGCAAAATTTTAAGATTTAGCTCTAATATTTTCTCACAGCTTTTTTTTCCTCCAAAATGTTCCGATGAATATTTAAGTTCTTCGAAGAATTTAGTTTCCCAGATAAACGAATTTGTGTATTTAATTGCTATGGGAGGAGCTGCTCCCCTCATGGGTAGTCCGCCAATTT